>NW_010519911.1:0-30093 GCF_000687285.1 Phaethon lepturus
CTGGGAAGAAGGGAGGGGCGGGGGGAAGGTGCATTTAAGATTTGGTTTTAGTTGTCATTATTGCTACTCTGATTTTGATTGCAATAAATTAAATTAATTTCCCCAAGTCGAGTCTGTTGTGCCCATGATGGTAACTGCTGAATAATCTCTTTGTCCTTATCTCGGCCCATGAGCTTTTCATTTCATTTTCTGTCCCCTGTCCAGCTGAGAAGGGGAGTGATAGAACAGCTTTGGTGGGCACCTGGCATCTAGCCAGGCTCGGCCAACTATGGTGAGTACCATCCACGTACCACCAAGGGTCTCTCCAGCCCCTTGTTCTGCCTTTGATGGGACAGTAACCAGAAAAGATAAATGACCAGCAAAATATGCAGTGAGACCCCTGAGAACACTCTCTTTCTAGTAAATTGTGGCTTCCTAAGCAAGAGGTAATCTCATATGGAGGATTCAATGAGAATTTAGTGCAATATTCCTTCCTGCCATCCTACTGCCCAATGGAAAGAGAGTCCTGGCTAAAATCAAGTTAGACTGAGGAGACCTTTAACAGATGTCTTTTTGAAGGCTGGGAGGGATTACTGGTAGAAATCTATAAACTTCTGGCTAAGACCTGAGTACACAAATCTTGTTAGTTTTAAAGGTAAGAGAATAACCGTAGTTTTGAGGTTGTTCAACAGTACGATGAAATTCACTTTATACAGCAGATATTACAATATGCTGATAGTAAAACTTAGTTGGGACCTCCTTCTTGGTTTCATTTTTTGACTTGGTTTCTGTAAAGAATAAGGTTTCACCCAGCAGAATTAAGTTGATTGATATTTTGTTGATGTTGATTAAAAACAAGCCAACCAATCTCAGATGATAGCAAGATTAACCAGACAGACAGGAGATACCAGGTGACATCCC
This sequence comes from Phaethon lepturus, assembly GCF_000687285.1. Classification (NCBI taxonomy): domain Eukaryota; kingdom Metazoa; phylum Chordata; class Aves; order Phaethontiformes; family Phaethontidae; genus Phaethon; species Phaethon lepturus. The sequence goes on from NW_010519911.1 coordinate 901, forward strand.
ACTGATTAACCAACACTTACTGTTAATATGCCTGGTGAAAAAATAAGAGTATGCTTGGAGCTATATATTTGGGCCTGGAAATGTAGGCAATTTGCAGAGTGATCTGGACAGAAGTTTTGTCAGAACCAAGTGCAGTGGAGACAAATAGCAGACACCATGTCAGAACAGTGTAAAATAAAGCTGGCTTTATTTCTCTTAATCCTCTGACCTGAAATATTATCAAATCCACGAATATCACCTTCTCAATTATCGAATTCTCTACTATTTTCTTTAAAATCTCCAGTGATGGAGATTCCACGGCCCCCTCAAGCCCCTGGTTCCAGTTTCAGCTTGTGCTGACAGTCCTATAGCAGGTCTTACAGAAGACGGAAAGATGAGGGAGGTGCATCCTAGAAAACCGTGAATAAGTTAAGGAAAGAGCAGAATGTGACAGGAGGTTGCAAACTAGGCAGAAATGTCCAGTGCACTGTTTTCAGAAGAATAAATGTCTGGGACAAAGTCCTCAGAAGAAAATCACTGTGTGAATTTGGATTCACACAAACAAGCAAACAACTAGAAAGAAAACAAAAATACTTTCTAGATTCTGAATTAAACCAACTAAAAAAATCTTAGTACAGCATCTATTAGCCTAAGCTTTATTACAATCTTTTAGCTCACATGCAAACCTAATTAAGATATTACACTGAATGAACCCAAAATTTACTTCAGGACTTTTGGAATAAATTAATTTTCTTTGCCCATGGATGTGTGTCTTGTGGTAGATTGACTTTGGCTTTAAGCAAGGCTTAAACTATGACTGAAGCTTTTCTTGTGCTTGGGGCACCTGTAAAAAGCTCTGTCCCATGTGGATTTTCCCGTGTATGCCAAGATTTATGCTTATTTATTTTCCTATAGTGGCAATGTCTGTAATATCTGTCTTCCGCATTCAGCCTCCTATTTTCATGAAATGTAATTATCTATGAGGTTTCAGGCTCTTCTGTCATTTTGGTTAATGAGCTCAGAAGTTGTTGTCGGTGCACATACAGACATACACAAGGTGACTAAGACCATCTAGGCTTCATTTCCATGGGACACGAGCGTAAAAATGGAAAAGTTAACCAGAAAACAGATAGATGGATCATTTGCTGTAAGAAAAGCAAGAAGGTCAGTTTGAAGAGGCTGGTTTAAAAGGATGTTTTCAAAGAGAAAGAGAGCACTTGAGGGCAGAGTTTGAGGCAAGGTATTTCCTACTCTGCAGTCAACATGAAGCCTGAGAAGACATACGAAACATAGAGTGAAAATGGAGGCAAGGCACAGGATACGTGAGGCTTGTGGGGGCAGCTGAAGAGCCATGGAGCATCCACCTGCCCCAGGAGACACATCTGCTGTGGGGACAATTTCTCTTCAATGTAATGGATGCCTTGTGAGCTGTGCTGCGTGTGGGCTGTGCCCCCTTTGCAGCATGATGGCAGGGGCTTTGGATCAGCAAGTGAGTGAGCAGCAAGCACAGAGAGGGACCCATCCTTTTATCCATCCTTAAATAGTAGAGCTGACTGATACTTCAACAGCATTTTATGTAGAGGACTAAAATAGAAAACACTCAGGAGGTTTAATTCTTTTCAGTGTGAGATTTTGCATTTTCCCATGAAAGACACAAATGAATAATGCTTGCTTTATTCTTCTCTTTTCAAATCTTTGGTAGAAGAAACGAACAAGCAAAGAACCATGTGTTTATCACCTTCAGTTCCAAAGTATTGCAGAACCTAATGTACAGAAGTAGCTTTTCCCTGTCTTTTCACTGCCATAAACAATTCTTACCAATTCAGACATTCAGAAGCGTATATGAAGGCATGCAGACCCCTTCAAACTCATCCGACTTTTGTACATGAGAATCCTGACCACTCAAATATAAACAAACTTATAAATTAAGATCTGAACTCCTGAGTCTCACCAGGAGAGGGCAGTGCTTGACATACATATATTATCCAGACACAATGATTGACTATGAAAAAAATTTCCTCCCCTCCACAAATACGTGTCCTTAATCAGCCTCATGTAAGAGTAGAATCAAGGCAAGCACTGTCCATGGCCAGAACCACGTTTTGATAGAAAAGAGCAGGATAAAGTCAGTGTTATTTCAAGATTGTGCCTTTCAGAGCAATCTGCAGATGGTATGAACACAGAGGAATCAGTCAGTCTGCATTTAAATAGTTAATTACAGATAGTATTGTTTACTTAGCTGATTAGAAAAGTAAATGTAATGGCTTTTCCTGGCAGGAGGGTGCTTCACATAATAGATTACTTTGCTGATGTGGCTAAATACCATTCTGATATTGATCCACGCAGAGAAGGAGAGAAAACCTAAGAACACTCTTCAGGGTGCTATAAAACAGCCAGGGAGGCAGCTCAGGGATGTGCCAACAGAGAACAGAATTTGTGCCTTCAGAACTGACACGTAAAGCACTTCTGACATTGCCAGGTCTTTTCAGGAAGAGCTGGCAGACAAACAAAAGGAGCTGTTTCTTCATCTTGTAGGTGTCTGCAGCTCCACATGTCCTTCTGGAAGAGGCAGTTGAATCTTGACATGCTGGGACCAAGGAGACACCTGCTATAATATTTGAGTGCTGGGTGCACATGGCACTTACCCCTCACCTCGGCACTCTTGCTGTTAGGTGGTATTAAGAGTCCAGTCTATATTCCCAGGTAAGGATGCTCTGGCCTGGATACCCCTGCCTTTGCTCACACACCCCACCTGCATCCCAGGTAAGTCTGCTCTTGGGCCTGCTTGTTGGTCTGTTGGCAGGTAGGACACGGGAGTGGGATTCATTCAGTTACAGTGGTTCCTATACACAGGGGTTTTTCAGGTATGTTTCGTCTCACTCTAAAATATCTGGGTACATTTTTACTCTCTAAAACTCCTTGACTTTATTAGCTTGATCTTAATTAATTCCAAGGAAGCCAAGGGTTACTTGCTAAGAAGTCTACCTTGAAGTCATCTGAAGTTAGATAAGGTAACTCCTGCCACGGGCTTCCAATGCCTTCAGTGTTTCATCACATGTTTATTAGCCCTGGTAACTCACTGGCCAGTGACCAAAAGTACAAAATTGAGTTGTAGGAGAACTGGAGTGGGAGACAGGTAGGTACAGTTACTAGGGCTCTGTTGCTGGGATTTTTCTTTTTCTTTTTCCCAGGGAACATGGTTTGTGGTCCTGACTATGCCACTGCTTGAGGCCATGATCTGGTGCTGGTTGTTTTTCATTTTTATGCCTCAGTCTCCTCTCTCCATCACCTTTTCACTATTTGGACTTTAAATCTGTTAAGCTAAGAACATTTTGTAGAGCAGGAGCCTCACTTCGTATCTGATACTATAATAACAAGCTTATTGCATACCTCCTTATGGTTTCATTCTGGTGCACTGCTCTGCAGGTAAAGAGCTTCATGCTCCTTGTTACTAGCTGTGATGCCCTTAAAGCAAATCTTGTGCTAAGTAGTGGAAATAAGGAAGCACTTATTTCTATGAACTGCTCAGAGAACAGGGATGGGAGCTCCTGTTTGCATTCTCTGATGTTTAAGTTACAAGCTCGGAAGCTTTAGAGGCATTTATAACATCTCTTTCTTGTATAGATTTCCAAGTGCCTGATAGGTGATGAGCTCAGATTGCAGATCCCAGTTTCTATTAAACTTTTGAGAACTTGATCTCTTTGAGACTATCTCCCTATCTAGATATCTGTCTCCCTCAGTATCAAATGAGAGTGATGCTGTCCAAGCAGGGGAAGGACCAGCAGAGACGCACACTCTCGGAGCGTGATAATGTAAGCTTTGCTTCCTCAAGAAACAGTGCAAAAACTGTCAGTCCTTTTCAGAGACACTGCATTCTTGGCCAGTACCCATTTCTTTTCTCTTTTGTACTTTTTCTGGTTTGAAACAGCATATCCTTATGACAGTGCACTGAAGAGGACTGGAAAAATCCACTACCCTGGGCAAAAGAAGATGATATAAATTATAATCCTCTCGGGATCATAATTCCAGTCTTTTAGATGTATAGAAGAAGGTGCCTTGCCTCTCAGGTGAAGAATAGAGATAGCTGCCTCTAGCTTTAGATCAAGCAGACTTCAAATAAAGCAAACATAGTATATAAAGAGCAACATTTCCTTTTTAGATTGTTGTTGTTTCTATTAGGTAAAGCTCTAGGATGCTGTGGGAATATTTGCCAAGATGTCTCTTGGGAATAAATTTGAAAATCAGTGGGGATGCTGGGGACATATTCCTGTATGTTTTTTTTAATCCAACTCTTAGAACACAGTTCTTCTTGGCAGAATATAATTTGTATCATAGATTTGCAGTACATCAACAGAAAAAAATGGATTGTTATGCACTAATTCTTTAAGTCCAAGTTGTCTGACCCCAGTGCTCTGAAAAAATAAAGAGAGAAGATTGAGACAGAGGCACACAAAGACACATAGGGTGAATATGCACAAATGTGTATTTTTACATAAGTCCAAAGTATGAAATTTGAGGGTAGTAGTGGTCAGATTTGAAAGGTGGAGGATCTGTTACCATTAAGGGGATGATGATTGGAGGCAAGATTGGAGGCAGCCTGAGCTCCAGTGATCATGGACTGGTGGAGCTCGCAGTCCTGGGCAAGCAAAGAGTAAAGTCAGGACCCTGAATTTTAGGAAAGCAAGCTTCCAGCTCTTCAGGGAGTTGGTCAATAGGACCCCCTGGGAAACTGCCCTCAGGGGCAAGGGAGCACAACCGAGTTGGCAGATCTTTAAGGACACTTTCTATAGAGCACAAGAGCTCTTGATCCCCAGGTGTAAGAAATCAGGAAAAAAAGGCAAGAGACCAGTATGGCTGAGTGGAGACCTGCTGGTCAAAGTAACGGGCAAGAAGGAAATGCACACGCAGTGGAAGCAGGTACAGGGATCCTGGGATGAGAACAGGGATGCTGCTGGTTGTGCAGGGATGAGGTCAGGAGGGCCAAGGCGTGGCTGGAGCTGAACTTGTCAAGGGATGCAAAGAATAATAAGAAGGGCTTCTACAGGTATGTCAGCCAGGAAAGGAAGGTCAAAGAAAATTGTGGTGTTGGGTTGATGGTTGGACTTCATGATCTTAAAGGTCTTTTCCAACCTTAATGATTCTGTGATTCTGTGATGGGTGGAATCTTCAGTGGATGAGGAATTGGTTGGATGGTGACATCCAGAGGGTAGTGGTCAGTAGCTCAATTTCCAGATCAAGATGGGTGATGAGTGGTGTCCCTCAGGGGTCTGTATTGGGACCAGTACTCTTTAATATCTTCATCAGTGACACAGACAGTGGGATCGAGTGCACTCTCATCATCTTTGCAGACCACACCAAAGTGAATGGTGTGGTTGACATACCTGAGGGACAGGATCCATCCAGAGTGACCTGGACAAGCTCGAGGAATAGGCCCTTGTGAACCTCATGAGTTTCAACACGGCCAAGTGCAGGGTCCTGCACCGGGGTTGGGGCAACCCCCGGTATCAGCACAGGCTGGGGCATGAGGGGATTGAGAGCAGCCCTGACGAGAAAGACTTGGAGGTACTGGTGGGTGAAAAGCTGGATATGAGCCGGCAATGTGCGCTTCCAGCCCAGAAGGCCAGCCATGTCCTGGGTTGCACCTAAAGCAGCGTGGCCAGCAGGGCGAGGGAGGGGATTCTGCCTCTCTACTGCGCTCTGGTGAGACCCCCCTGCAGTGCTGCGTCCAACTCTGGAGCCCTCGGCACAGGAAGACATGGACCTGTTGGAGAGGGTCCAGAGGAGGCCACAAAAATGATCCGAGGGATGGAACAGCTCTGCTGGGAGGACAGGCTGGGAGAGGTGGGGTTGTTCAGCCTGGAGAAGAGAAGGCTCTGGGCAGACCTTCTTGCAGCCTTCCAGTACTTAAAGGGAGCTTTTAAGAAAGGTGGGACAGACCTTTTAACAGGGCCTGTAGTGTTAGGGCAAGGGGTAATGGTTTTAAACTAAAAGTGGGTAGGTGGAGACTAGATTTAAGGAAGAAATTTTTCACAGTGAGGGTGGTGAAAGAGTGGCAGAGGTTGCCCAGAGAGGTGGTAGATGCCTCATCCTTGGAAACGTCCCAGGTCAGGTTGTACAGAGCTCTGAGAAACCTGATCTAGTTGAAGATGTCCCTGCTCATTGCAGGGGGTCGGACTAGATGGCCTTTAATGGTCCTTTCCAACCAAAAGATTCTATGTTTCTATGATTCTATAATAATGTGTCTTTTGTCCATATAATGTTTCAGTCAGCTGCCCATCTTCTGATAACATTCATTTCAGGGATGGATTTATATTTCACTGCATAGAGGATCTTGGTAAAATGATGGTTAAAAATTAATGTGGAAATCAAATCCCAGATACTCCTGTTCTCTGTAATTACCAAGGGAGATTTTCTGCCCCATCAACCCTAGTATCCCTAATTTTTTGTAATATCTGGGAGGACCCATGTCCAGTGGGACTAAATGGGGGTAGAATTTTACTCAGATAGCTGAACAGAGAGGTTTCACGTGAGATCAGTTCTAGTACTGTCCTTTTTCACCCAGGTTCACTGTCTTGTCCCTCTGAATACCTTTTAAACATATTGGTGAATTTCAATCAAATTTTAGTTAGATATAGATGTTCCACAAGTAATTAAATTCCTACAAGATTCATAAAAGCATGGTAGAAAAGAGACAGCGCAGTTAATGTTTTGCCTGGAAGACTTGCAGGACTTAGTTGTGCATCCTGTCCAACAGCAGCCAGGACAGATGATTGGCACATGTTGACCCACCAGCTTGCCAGCAGACATGTAGCTGTGAGCACACTGTTTCCTTCTAGTGTGGGCATCACAGCAGGATAAGATTACATGGGAGGTGATCAAGGGACAAGACGACACATCAAAAAGATGGGCTTCATTATTTCTACTTCTCATATAACGTGTTGCTCATGCTGGTGGCAGTGGTGGTCTGTAGTGACCTCATTTTGCACTTTTTGTGGAGCAGCCAGGAAGGTGCAATTCATTTGGGTAATTACTGTGATTTACTTCTTGAAAAAAATAATTTCATGGAATCCAGATGACCTTCTTATCGCCACCATTAGTGCTACTTACAGTGTTGCTTTTTATTCTATACCTATTTTGATTTGGAAACCAATTATTCTGAGCAATATTTCAACACACAAAGCACAGACAGTCTCTAACCAAGACTCCTCTTGAATTCAGTGGCTCTGCCCATACATTTCAAAGCTGATGGGTATCCCTTTTAACATATAACTTCCTTCTGAGATTGTGTTACTAACCCCTTTTGCAGATATAACAGTTGAGTGGCTATGGTTTCCTTAGAAGGATTAAAGAAAATTATATATATACCTTAAACCCTCCTCTGACATATCTGCTTATCACCTCTCAGAGACCAGCCACCCACAAAGATAATTTTTGTGTCACTGAGAAATATTTTTGCTTTATAAAAAATAGGTGATTCTTGTATGCTTTATATTTCCATTGATCATAAAATGTCTGTAGCCAGAACTTATTACAAAATTCAGAAGTCTGCATTCACGCACACCAAGCCGATTATTCATATTTTGAAGTTTCTGCATTATCTTCCCATGAACTTTAGATACAGATTCTAAGTTTCTTTTGTTCCCATTCAAACACTGGAACAACTGTGGTTGTTGGAGATATTATTTCCTTTTACTCTCCCAGATGAGTAATCCACTCTAAATCAGTGCATTTGCTCTAAACCTGAAACCAAAGAGAGACCGTGTCTTCCTATGAGACAACCCCAACTGCATAGTGTGGCAGCCAAATGCCATTAGACGTGCCCCATCCCATTAATCACAGCCAGCAGATTGGGACTTACCTCCTTAAATAATGGCTAAGACCTAGTATCAGACAAAGATTTACATCCAAATGACTCCGTGTTTGGGAGCTTTTGGACACAGATTTTTCCCTCAGCCTTGCAGAGGAACGTAGTGGTACCTTGGTCACTGGGCTATGCAAGAGGATGGTAGGGATGTACAGGTAGAACAGAAATGAACAGCCTAAACATAAGATACCGTTATAATTTTAGGCCCTTTGGAGAATCCATCCTAGTCTTCAACTCTGTGCATTAGACACACTCAGCTATTTATGACACCTGTGTGGGCCTGCCAGATATGCCACAGGATATGTGGGAGATGTGCTGTTCTAGAATGGCAGGTGGAAGGAGGAATGAATCCCTTACAGCGTCTACAATGACAGCACACATGCGTTTGGACCCCTGAATTTCACCCAGGTCTGGGCAGGTCACTGTCTCTGGATCTGGATCCAAAACAAAACTTCTCCAATGTGTGGCAGCTGATTTACCTCAACTTTGCTGCAACTTTTCACCAGCCTGTGGTTTGAAGACCTCAGTAGGTGAAATGTGTCTCCCTGTCTTCTGTGGGTAAGGATCCCTATATCCCTGGCATTCACAGCCAGAAAAATCCAACCTGATTCTGGCATAAAATTTTAATTCCGTAATCTCTCTAAAGATGACCTTTATTAACTTCCAGGATTATGAACATTTTTGTTTTCTTTATAGACTGATCCCTAATGGGTGATATAATGACAATAATATGGACAGGCCTGATCTTATGCAACACAGACCATAACACTATATTGTGGCCCTTTTGGTAGTTGGCAAGAGTACCAGTCAACAGGAACTGAAATTAAAGAGCAGTGATAGAAGCCCATATCACATTTAGAACAACAGATTATGAGGCTGAAGGATTTGCCTACAAAAATGGTTTAGAATGCGTGAAATCTTAATGTCTCAGGAATTCAGATACCGAGGTGGTAAGCATGGCATAAAATCGAACCAGAACAGAACAAAGTGTAGCTTTGCATGAATCACTGAAGTCTCCTATTACACTTGCAAGCAAAACACATATTAGAACTATCATTTGCAGTAAAAAGCACCCGATAAATTTCGCTGTTAGTTTTCTAGATGCACTACCACGTTCCAATTTCCTTTATTTGTTGAAACTAAAGAAATGTTAATCTTTGAATCTCCTGGGTTTTTTTATTTTGTACCCTGCCATGTGTGTTAAAAAATACTTATTCTGTTCATTTTTACCCCCCAACACAGAAGCATCAACACACAGCCATTAGCTTCTTAAATGAGACTTTTTTTCTCTTTTTCTGCTGTAGAAAGATTTTTCTTGTTTTCCTTCCGTGAAGGTTGTAGTTATAGCTTAATCCTTTTATGCTAGTGCCGGCACTTCTAATGTGTGTCCCCTGAATTTATGTGGATCTAAATGAACAACTGCACTGAAGCATCTCATAAGCTTCTATATTTTCATTTTAGATTTACTACTAGTAATTACATGCTGTGCATATAACAGAGGATCTAAAATCAATTGTGCACTTTACATTTTACTGGGTACTTATTAATTTCAATATCTATCTCAATTTAATTGACATTCCATGCATAAATAAATGTAGCTTTTTTTTCAGGATGCAGTGATAATCCATTAGTGACATTTATGAATGCTTTTTAAATGGATGGTGATGTTGTGACCTGAAAGAATAAGGAAATATGGGATGATTGATGAGGCACTCCATCTTCTCCTTGGAGAACTGACCTGTCGCCTAAATTTGTTACTTCCACTATTTTTTGCATTATGAGTCCCAGAACAATGTGTTCTTGAAATGCACAAATGATGTAACTTTATCAGATTTGCATGCCACAGCTTATAAAGTAACGCTATTGTGGCTAAAGTACAGCCTTCTGTGGTAGTTAGTCCCCTAACTTTATTTTCCTTTGCCATGGCTGAAGAGTTTTACCTGTGAACATTGATGCTACACTGGGGTGACTATTGCTCAAGGTCCTGGTAAGTCAGGAGGAGGGCGACGAGTTTCACTGCATGACCAGAAGCTTTCTGTGGTGGTGGGTATGGCACATCTGGGGAATATCACGCTGTCAGCCACATGCATTTTGCTTGATTTGCAAAATGTTCAAAATTTGGACTGACCTTCCTCTGAATTTGCACAAAGCTTAATATGGTGCTACTATCAGCTGCTAGCAGTAGATGGGAACAACATTTCCCGTTTCATTGCTTAGGTATGTGCCTGTTTGCTGCCTCTGGTGGGGGATGGATGAATCCACTTGAGCATAGTTTTGGATTCATGTTTGATTGACAATGAGGACATAAACATCTGATCCTTTAAGTCCCAATTAAAAGAGAAGCAAGACTTCTTGGGCAGTAAGTGCTGTACATCATGGACATGCATGGACTCCAAGGACTCCTGCTGGAACAGGAGGAGTTCATGTTCCTTTTTGGGCACATTTTTCCTGGGAACTCTTCAGCTATGGCCAAGGATAGGTATGACTCCTCTTGCCAGGGTCTTCCCCAAGTCTCTCCTCTTTTGCTTAGCTCGAGTCTGGTCCACCACACTACTGAAGCACAGAGAATGTCCAGCCATGTGGTGAGTGGGAGGGTTGTGTCTCATGGGAAACCATGTTGTGCTTCTCACATTGTATAACCAACCACCCCTTCCCTTCAAGTGTGTAGATGTAGGAGCAATGGATTTTGCTCATCTACTTTAACATGCATACAGTGTAAAAATGTGTGTCTTCTCAGACTCCCTTCCCAGTCACTGGCGAGGTAAAGACTCTGCATGGTGTTATTACCTGGACCATTTTAGACTTCCGCTTCTGATAAAAAGCGTTTCCCACTGTGCTCCCCTCTGGCAGTTGGCTACCTGCTCCTTGTCTGCAAAGATAGTCTGTGCAGGTACGTCAGGTATAGACTTCTATATTTAGTCAGATATACCCTTGTAACCAAAGGTGCCCCTAAGTCTGTAACAGAGTCAGGAACTGAAACCATTAGTGCTGGGGAGGCACAAAAATCACTAATTTATGTTTTCTTCCCATGCCAGTAATAAATAGATACATTGAATATGTGAATAATACTGGCATTTCTAGTTGTCACAGATGGCCTAAATTCTGCCCTCTCTGCTCTCACACAAGGTCAATGATATGATCTTTAACTACAATTTTCCAAAATTATCATTGCTCAGACTTTCACATGCTGTCACCAAGACCAAGGGATAGAACCTGTGATTTTTGTGGCTGGTGGAAATTCAAGCACTCAGATGCTGGACTGGTTATTCTCAGCCAATTATTTATAATTTAGGGCTCTTATCTCTTGTGTGTTTGTATTTTCATTTTTTCAGGCGTTTGAACACAGTTGCTTTAATGGCTGCAGAAAACTTGCCACATGCATTCTGAGGACTGGTCTCCCTAAAGAAAATCGGGAAATGGCTGGCAATCCAAGCCAGTTCAGCTGAGGAATTATTAACTCACATCTCAATTAGTTACTCATTAACAAGCTGTCCTTGCCTCTCAGTTAGCAGAATTAACAGAAAACATTCGTCTCTATCAGCTGTGACCATATTTCCCAACATATGTGAGCGCGATGCAGTTAGTTAAAAGGGAGCTCAGCAATATGGAAGTCAGTTTTGTACTGATTACGAGAAAGACAGTTTTTCCTGGGACATGTGAAAAGGCAGCATCAGGCACCGGATAGGCCACATTTCCACTGACAGGAGATAAAAGACTGAAAGAAACATGAAATTCGTGCGTCCCAACTTGTGTATGCAAATTCCCCCTTCCCCAATTCTGTTCGATCCCTCTTCCCAGTCAGAGTCAAGTTTGGGAAACCTTCGCTCAAGTGGCTGAGAGGTGGAGAGCGGCAGCACTTCAAACATAGCAGGGATGACGCCAAATGCTTTCTCTGTGCAATGTTCATTAGTCCATCAGCCAAGTGCTTCACGTGGGAGAGTCGTTCTTTTGCTCCTGCTGCAGCTGCTGACGCTGTTTTGTTTTTGAACTGTCACTGGTCAGGAAATTGTTTTCCACTCAGAGGGGGCAAAGTGACTTCTTATTTGAGAAACAGAGCATCAGAATGAGATCTTTCGCTGTGTACAATGAGTTTAGCCTTTGTAAAGCAGCTTGCTGTTTCTGTCCTTGGATATCCTCCTGGTAGATTTGAAAGCCAGCAGTATCTTACCTTCTCTTTTGGAGCTCTGAATGGCATATAAAAAAATGCAGAGCAAAGATCTGGATCCGGAGCAAAGTCAAGTTTCAGAAACCAGAATACATGATGTCTGCTCCTCAGTGATCTCAGGAAGTACAATAGACCCAAAACCAACCCATGTCCTTGAGGGAGGGACTTTGAATAATGCGTCATGGCTTGAGAGGGTTGGGAGGTTTCCACTTTGCAAACTTCTGGACCTGTGCGACAGCACATCACAGTTGCCAACGGAGAGAAAGGCTACAAAGGGAATGTAGAAGTCCCAGACAGGAAGTTTCCCTGGTACTGTTTCTGTCAATGGGCACCACACGCTTGACTCTTCAGGACATGCCACCAGTTTTGACTCTTTATAATTCGCTTTTGGGGTATGGCCCCAAACTTTGGCAGTAACCAGATTCAGTTTTGCTCAATACCGCTGAGAAACTTTGAACTGTGTCTCTTGACTACTGTGAACGGCAGAGTTTGGAGAGGAACTAAGCTTGGCTACGGTACCTGCCAGACAAACCTCAATCAAAGCAAAGTGGCAGGTAGTGACTAAAGCTCACAAGAGCAGGACAGTGGAGGAAAGATTGTTTAGCAGTGGCTGTGAGTAGGTCAACACTGAAGGACTAACAAAACTTTAGGAATATGCTGACTTATAGGCTTGTGATTTTACAATGTTCTTTAGTTGCTCTCATCACTCTCACGTCACAGAGATTAATGGATTTGTCCAGACAAGCTTCCAGTGAAGGTTGTGGTGTATGCTGCTGGCCCTATTTAGCACTTGCATTAAGAGAGGCATTTTGTGATGGAGAGATTGACCTGAGGTCACAATATCCATTGAAGCCAAGCCCAGAGATAGAACTTGACCTTTTTTCATCCCTTTGAAATTGTTCCTTAGAGCTACCCCCTGTATTATCAGTTCTCAAGGCTGTAAGACTTAATATATTTAAGACTTGCACTGAAATGTTCCTTAAAGAAGAGAATTGTGGCAAATAGCTAAAGTGTGTTTCACATCAAGACATGCAGGGCTGAAGCCAGGTGTCAGAACGTTTTTCTGAACATCAGGTGTTCAGATTCTTTACAAATATAGGTACTTCTTTAATAAATACTCAGAAAAATATGTCCTCATCATGGACCTAGGTTTCTAATTTCAGACTTCAAGTGTGTATTTCTTTTGGGTCAGACTGTAGGAATATGAATTTGAGTCCATCCCTGGAGGTATTTAAAAGACATGTAGATGTGATGCTTAGGGACATGGTTTAGTAGTGGACTTGGCAGTGCTAGCTTAATGGTGGGACTTAATCTTAAAGGTCTTTTCCAACCTAAATGACTCTATGATTTTAATATTATGGACAAAAATCTTCCTTTTTGCAAGGTGGAGACTGATACCATTATGAGTAGTATGAAAAGACCTCGGGATGGATTCAGAGGGCAAGGGAAACTTTTCCATTTGTCATGGCTCCTGTTTCTGTGCATGCTTCCTTCTGTTGCAGTGCAGAATAATCAAGAGCAGTACTTATCTGTTGGTACCCCAGTTCGTCCATTCTTAAAACAGAAATGAGAGAAAAGTCTCAGAACCTATTAAAATGTGTTGTGAAAGCTAGATATTTACTACTGTCTGATTTTTCATGTACCTGACTGAATTTATAAAGTCAGCTGAAAGTTCAGAGAAAACAAGCACTTGCATGTCAGTCCTATCGTAAAAAAAGAAGCTGGAAATAGTGCACTTATGTTGTCATTGAAAAGTACATATTTTTAAAAAATAATTCCTTAGATTTTTTATATCAGCTTGAAGATAAGAAATGGAGAAATCTTGCTCTTTCTTCACTTGGTGGTGTGGAAACCCAGCTCAGCAAGACTGAGCTCGGTTCTCAGCTTTGTGGATCTTTTGAATTCTCTCTTAACACTTCTATGTGTCATTTCCCTGTGTATTAAATCAGAATTAATTAAATCAAAAAAGAACAACCCACCCTTTCCCTCCTTGATGTATTTTATCTGTAAGCTCCTCTGGCCAAGCACTTTTTCTTACTGCGGATATGTTCTGTAAGTAGGAAAAGGGTGGAGCTGAACCCCCAAACAGACATATACAACTAAGAAGTTTACCTTAGTTCATTATATAATTCATTTGGTAATATAATTGAAACACAAGTCAAAGGGAAGAAAAGTCTGTGGTGGGTGAACCAGGTTGTAGCTCACATTTGTGGATATATCTAACAGTCTGTCCCAATCTGGTAGCGCTACATTTCTCCCAGTCCAAGATGGTAAGGAAGAAATGGCCATAATAGATTGAAGATGAAAAATAGATAGAGTGAGCCAGCAATGAATGTGGAATTAATATGGAGCAGCCTGGGTATACTCTGGACTGATTTTAAGATTTCATCTGCTTTTCAATGAATTATAAAGTTGAGATCCTCTAGTAGCAATCAGGAGTGACAGAACATGTCGTTATCTGTCTGGAAAATCAAGATTTAGTGACCACAACAATTTTTTTTCTAATCACAAAAAAAAGTTTCTCCACAGGGCTTCAGTGTTGATGGGACCCAGTTATCTGGAGACAATGGGGGTGCAACGTCAAGAGGTGCAACACAACAAGAGGTTCTGAGTGTGATTTTCTGCTGACACAGCATTTGCCTCTTGCCACGCAGTGACTTACGCAGGGGTTTGCACTCATCAGTCCGAGTTTGTTTCACATCCGTCTCTGTATGGAGGAGGGAGGAATCACTCTGACAGGTTGATTTTGAATTGCTTCCACAGCCTAGGCTGACACCCAGTTTCTGAGTTGATTTATACAGTAGCTTGATGGCAGCTTGTTTATAATGCAATGTAGTTTAAAATGATTTTGCTTGCACCTTAAACCAAGCATTCATCCATCAATGCACTCATAGTCACTCTCCTGGCCCCCGCAAGTGCATCTGGAAGGTGTCTTTGCTATTAGGTTTCTCTAGCTTGTTCACACACATTTGTTAAAATAATGAATTAGAACTAGTTAGCGCCAGATTTTCAGCTGGTGTAACTCTGAAGAAGTTCATTGCAAGCACATAAGCAAGGACATAAGTCTCTGAATCCTGCTGGCATTACATATCATTTGCTGGGGAAATCACTCGAATCATGTTTTGTAAAGCGTTTTAGCGTATCAAGGTGTCTCACCTTGGTACTAATTTCTCAGATGTGCTCATGTTGCACAGGTAGGTATCTAGACACACAGAGTGATAGCGAGGAGGAACCTGGCTGTCAGAAGTGTTAAAACTTCTGCAAAGCCCACTGAATGTTAACCGTTTGAGTCCATACTACATCTGTATGCATTTTTAGAGACTTTTTCTTCTTTCTTCTTTCAAAGAAAGATAAAGACTGAATGAAAACATCTGAGTGTCAAGATTGTAAGGTTTTTCACAATCAACCAATTTAGCGCATGGCTGTTCTGCAAAAGCTACTGCCTAGTGGAGTTCTTGTTTTCCATTTCTTAAGAGTCAGCCTTACAATTTCAGAGCTTTCAAAGTAATTCATGAGTATTTTCAAACTGAGTCATTTCTAGGAGGGCATTGTCATGACAGAACATAGTCCTAGCACTGAATGACTTAGAGTTTAAAGAAAATGAGAAAAGGGGATGGATTAAAAAAAATATGAACTACAAAGAGCAGCTGCTTGACACAAAACATGAACTGGAAGTTGTGCTTTCTCCCATCAAATTACACACATCATTTCTGTGGGACACCTGCCCTGCAAATGCTCACCTCAGCTGGGATGGGATGTGATGGGCTTGCTCTTACCATCACCATAACCCTCATGGGGTATATTGTGCCCACTGAAAACTGACTCAACTACTTTTGACTCTGTGGGACCAAAATGCCACCCTAGACTCAGCACTGAGCACACTGAAACTTCACATTTTAACTTACTCTGTCAGTTAAAAATGCGATGGTTAAAAGGAGAGAGCGTGATTGGACAGTGGGAGATGAGCAGGGAAAAAACATTTAGTATCTCAGTGTACTGAGAGTGGAGGATGGAAGGAAATACAGGTTAAAGCAAAATTTTTTCTGACCCATCTGAAATGTTGAAGCCCTGTGCTGAGGCAGGAGCTAATTCGCTGTACCAGGCTCTAGGTAGGGCAGAATTATATCCTCTAACAGTACAGACAAGAAAGTCACTTTTCATGCTCATGCATCAAGGGTTTCAGGCTTCTGTTAGTAAGTGTAGGAGCTTTGCCTCTCTCGGAGAGCTCATTTCACACACAGAGCTTCCCAGCTGGCACCCTGTACCTCCCTCCATTTTTACCTCAGTAGGAAAAATCAGAGAAATATCCTTGTTTTCCAGTTTGTGGAGACCAAGACCTCCACCCGTTTGTAAGAAAACCTTGTGCAGAGCCTCTCTGAGCAAGAGAGAAGGTTGCTGTTCAGAGAGATGGGTGGAATTTTATCTTTTTTTATCTTTCACATTATTAGTAAGAAGAAGTTGCCCATTTACACTTATAGAAGGTAGTTTAATCAGTTCTTATTGGCTAGGTAGATAACTCTATCCAGTGTGTCTGCATGTCTTTATTCAAATAAACTCGGGTCTAGTGGAGTATGTGGGCCCCCTCATACTATCTCACTTCAGTGTTTCTGTATATAAGCTTATTAACCTCTTGCATTTATCTGTGTTCTCCGAGGTGGCTAACCCCAGGGACCTGTTGTAAATTCCCACAGATTGAACATGGAACTGGAAAAAGAAAAGACAGAAAAAAGGAAAAGCATCTCTCCACTGACACACCAAGACAGTCAAGAACTCAAATTCAGATGGCTAAAGGTCAGAGTCGGGACCATGTGTGGAACACACAAAATGCTCCAATTGCCTTGATAAAATCCTGCCCGAATGCAGTGAAAATTAAGTCTTTTTCTCCCTCGTGGATGTCTGACAGGGCCATTTCAGCAACAGATGCCTTTTCAGGCTCCATAACTCATGCCGTCCCCGGTCCCTCTGTGAACACAGCTCGGGGAAAGCCGTGCTCATTCTAGTCCCAGGGTAGAAAGGGAAGTTTTCACTGGGGATGATGTCTACAATAAGACTTTCACAATTATCCCTACCTTCATATCTCTGCTTGTCCATAAATAACTTGCTTGAAAAATAATTTGTAATTTTTCTTCTCCTGGCTGCAAGTGCTATAATTGTTAATCAGTCTTCATTTTTATGTGGTGGTCTGTACTTGCTTCCTGGCTAATATTTCAAATTGATATTGTGTTGTTTTGTAGTTATTAATAATGATATTGTTATTTGACCATGATATTTGTAATTAGAGGTAAATACAATTTCCCAATGGAAAATTATTAAGCTAAAAATACCAGCTTCATCAATTTCCATAATTTATGGGGATATCTTTGCAATGAGTTCAGAAAGCAATACTTCAAATTAAAATATAGAACTTACATTCCAGCATTTTGCCAAGCACAAACCTCCTCTTATTTCATAAAATCGAGAGAAATAATTAAGTGACCTGTTTTAATAACAGTTTATTGATGATATTTTGGATCGCTGTTACTAACTGATGTACAGAATCATGTTTCTTCTTGAACAAAGTGTGTTTCTAAAGGAAGACAACTGCCGGTAAAGAGAACAGAAAACTTTGGTCCACACAGCTCATGCTCCACCTTCTCTCAATTTGTTTACCATACTGTAGACCATCTCAGCAATACTCTGCATCATGCAGTGACATCTGGTGTCTGGATTCTATACTGCAGATAAACATATCATGAAAGTCTTTGTCTAGGACATGAGGCAAAGACCAGAATAATATTCTAGTTTTCGTCAAATGTGCCATGAAAAAGAAGAAATGATAATAGATCAATACCCTAAATTGATGTTGGCTCCTAATCGTTAAGACTCTGTGGAAAATACCTCCGAACCATACCAGAGACTGTTTCAGTCTCGGTGACTGATTTGACTCTGATTCTCAGAGATACCAATGCTTCCCATTCTTTGGGTCAAAATGTCAGGAGCTTGGGACAGCCCATACTTAGGCAAGTCTTTAAAAGTAATTTTGAAGATCCCTTCCATGCTGCAGAAGAAAATGTGTTTGAAGAAGGAAGGAGAGATGTAGCATATGCTTCTCAATACCATTTAAATATTTAGAAACTAGCAAAGTCACCTATCTGTTCTTAATATTATTGAGTAGCTCTACTGCAGTATTAAACAAAGATGATGACCCATTTGGGACTTACTGCAGAGACAGCTATACAAGCATAGTACGCAGCTTTAGATCTTCTGAAAGGAGTTTGGAGTTGAAATGATAAAACTTAATTGGTAGACAAAGTAAATCAACAGTAGAACATGGAATATAGAATAAATTCTGTATCACAGAGCTGCAGCAGTAAATGGAGAGGACAGGCAGATCTATTTTATCAAGGATGTCATCATCCATATGAAAGGAGTAAAGTTTACATGATGTATACAGGGAATCACATGTGGAAAGTTTTATAAGGTCTTGTATATGTTTTTATAAGTTTTCATAACTTTTTAATGTAAGTTATATAAAGTTTTATAATGTCTTTCAAGGCTCTGAATTGCTATTTGGGCCCATTCTAGGGTGATCATTCACTTGAAGATTACCTTTCTTCTTCCCTCCTCCTACTTCCACATGTGTGTTTAATATTTTATAACAATTGACTGAGAGCAAGTTTAATATTTCCCTCTGCCACCAAGAGAATATTAAGTTTTCATTAAATGTGTCAATTAGTAAACTCTTTGCTTCATCAATATGCATTTGTCACCAGAGGCATTCGCTAAGCCAGACCAAAACACAGTGAGGACACGAACTGTCTAGAGAGAACCTTTCAGCCTTGCAGCTGTTTGGTTTTTTTCAATTCCCATGTAGGAAGCTTAGACAACATATTAGAGAAATTGGTTAATTAAAACATAACTCACAGATACATGGCGATAGATACTCAGGCTTACTCTGTAACTTCTGTGTGTTGGGTTAATAAATCACTGAAATGATATAATTGTTTTCCTCGGTACGTGTGGAGGTGAAATGATTTTTGTAATAGATTTGTTGAGAAATATTGCAGCAGAATGCAGCCAGACACTGAGCCTGACTAAAAGAAATTCTGAAGCCTGTTTGGTGTTTTGAATGGAGGTAACTGGTTGTTCAGGGCGTTAGGTTTAATTTATTGATCAACTGCATATAACAAATTATGTGATGCAACTACTGACACTCACAGTTTTGTCAGGAGAGGGTTGTCTGGCTTTGTTCACCTACCTGACATTCAGAAAACTTCCTTAAGAAACCTTAGAATGTATAAGTATTTATTTATATGGCACTTTAGACATTTAAATAACTATTATGCAGTTAGCAATTTGCCATCTCCAAAGCCCCCCAGAACAAATGGGTGCACATCATGGCTGCCAACTGTTTTACAGGTGAGAGAAATGAAGGCTTGGAAGGTAAAGCAAGGACCCTACCACTGTCTTCTGATTAAACAGGGGAGAGCAAACCTCTCATTTTTCTTGCTAAAAGGTAAATTCTCAAAAAAATTAACTTTCATAGTGACCATAATTATTAGTGGATGGATTGACTTCGTCAAGGATTGCCACTTCAAAATGCACAAGGAGCAAAATGGAAAATACATGTAACTTCTGCAGCTCCTGAAAGATTTTTTGTTTTACTTTTAAGACAAAAATGATGTTTTCATTTAGGAATTGATTGTTTTCTTTTAGGAAGAAAGGGAAATAGTTAAAAATAATCTGAAAACAAAATACCATATCCCAGTTTTCATCAAAAAGAACATTTTGTTCATTCTGGCACAAGAACATGTCATTTCATTCAGATTTTGTTAAGGAACGAAACAGAACAAAATGAAACCTTTCTTATTCCTAAACACCAGTTGGCCCTGAAACAAGATTTCATTATTTCTCTGCTTTTAACAACTCTTGTTCCATCAAAAGTGTTGCTGAATGACAAGTTCAATGTTTGCTGCTCACAGGCAGTTTTCTTACTGCTGGGATGTTCTTCCTGCATTAGATTCATGTTTTCCTGACTTATTCCATTCTGAAATTCAGATGTGTGTAAATTATTTCCAACTCTGTCCTGTCGAGGTAGCAGTTTATAGAGGTAACTGATTTCAAGTCCTTCCTCTTTGCTTGCTGACCCGTTAATTGCAAGCCGTGTATTCTCAGTGTGATGCACTTACCAACACCGCTCCTACTCTGGTACACAGCAAGGTTTGTAATTTATAGATAGAGGTGTTCAAATGAAAGTTAATATCTGTGAAGGAGCCACCGGACAGCTATTCATCTTGGCACTGACCAAGCATGCAGCTGGGCCTGGCTGGTCCAGCAACTTGACACTTTATTTTCATAGATGTTACGGGAATTACCTATCTAGTCCTCTTTCTTCTGGTTTACGAAGCAGCAAGAGCTCGTATTATTTGCATGACCAGATGCCTTAATAGCACTGGGTGCATCTGTCTGGATTTTATGTTCTTCTTCTTTTCTCTGTGGGCCTCAGATCAGCTCTTGGGTATTGACCTAAAAAAAATATTGCTTATCTGATTTTCACCCTCTCTTCCCTCACGTCCCTGGTTCTGCAAGAACGTGACAGCACAGGGGGATCTTCCCTGTAGAAGGTTAATAGAAAAGTATTGTATTTCCAATGCGCCTATGACAAGATGTTTCACCAATTAATAAGACACCATGTGAATAAATATGCCATCTTGTTTTAAATGTATCTTGTACTACCTTAATTTGATGCTTCCTGGTGCTTGTACGGGAAAAAAGTGAATATCTGATCATTACTCCCTCTTCCTGTGTAACTTCTGATTTTATGGGCCTCTACTTTGTGATGTATATCCATGTAAGTATGTATGTATCATCTATACCTTGCAAGCTGAACAATGTTAGTCCACTTAGGGGTTCCTTATCTGAAGAACTCTACCTTTCTAAGTTCCCTGCCTTTCATTCCTATCTATTGGACTGTATGCAAGTTGCGTGTGTAAGAAAATATTATTGAGTCTGTGTTTTTGCACACACAAGTGGCTTGTAATAGACCCTTCATCCTGTGGGTGTGCATCTTGCATGACAAAACATCCTTTTAACTATTAGCATAAATATTCAAAAGCCACAGAAACTGCAGCCTGCTAAAGGAATAACACAAGAGACACAGTAAATACATTAATTACTGAGCTCTTTTACTGATATTATTCTTAACAGTAGGTTTTTGGCTGGGAATTACCAGTTGTGTGTGGCTGTGGCAGGGAGCTGTGTTGATTCTCTGCCAATCTTATTAATCTACAATGATTTTGGGGACATGAGCTTTTTAATGTGTTTGGTTTTAAATTCTTTTTTTTCATTTCTCTAAAATGATAGACATAGAACTAATACCATACACTGATGGATGTTGGAGCAATGGAATGAGAGTTGTTCATTTTGACAGACTTATTTTCAGCCACTATTTTTCTGGACTCATACTTCAAACTCATCAATTACGGAGTGCTCTGCTCAGGGAGCCCAAACACAGTACTGTGAGTCCATAGACTCAAGAAATGCACAAGAAGTTGCAAGATAAGAAAAATGGTCCACAGATGAGCAGTGACTTTGTATGGTCAGCAGTTATAAAAAACTTTCAGCAGCCAAGCAGAACAGAGCTCATTCACAAAGGTAAACCACTATAAAAAAACTCATGACAAAGCTACAGACTATTGGTAGACCAGAGACCTTTGAGCATTTGCCCAGTCCTGCCATACAAAAGATGGACTCTGGTTGTCGTTTACTCCTTTCTTGCATTTGGGGATCACTTTTCTCTTCCTTATAGGCTCTTACTTGTCAGAAGTGTTAATCAAAACAGATTCAGTACGACTGTGGTTTTACATAACTCTTGCCAGCAATTTCCACTGGGAGATTAAATAAGGTCTGTATCAGCAATAGTGTGGCCAGCAGGAGCAGGGCAGTGATCGTGCCTCTGGTACTTGGCACTGGTGAGGCTGCACCTCGAATCCTATGTTCAGTTTTGGGTCCCTCACTACAAGAAGGACATTGAGGTGCTTGAGTGTGTCCAAAGAAGGGCAATGAAGCTGGTAAGGGATCTGAGCACAAGTCTGATGAGGAGCGGCTGAGGGAACTGGGGGTTGTTCAGTCTGGAGAAGAGGAGGCTGAGGGGAGACCTCATCACTCTCTACAACTACCTGAAAGGGCATTGTGGTGAGGTGGGAGTTGGTCTCTTCTCCCAAGTAACTACAGAATCACAGAATCATTAAGGTTGGAAAGGACCTTCAAGATCATCAAGTCCAACCATTAATCCAGTGCCACCATGTCCCCTAAACCATGTCCTGAAGCGCCACATCCACACGTTTTTTGAACACTTCCAGAGATAGCGAGTCCACCACCTCCCTGGGCAGCCTGTTCCAATGCCTGACCACCCTCTCAGTGAAGAAATTTTTCCTAATATCCAATCTAAACCTCCCCTGGCGCAACTTGAGGCCATTTCCTCTTGTCCTATTGCTAGTTACTTGGGAGAATGAGCATGGTGGTGTTGGGTTGATGGTTGGACATAATGATCTTAGAGGTCTTTCTCAACCTTAATGATTCTATGATTCTGAGGTCCATGGGATAAGCCAATGTTTGTTACAGGCTGAGTGCTGGGAGAATGGCCAATGTGGAGCCTTCATCCTGAGTATGCATAGGTCTGGGGGAAGCACTATTACATTACACCTTGCTATACAGAGTTTCAGAAGAACAGTAAAGTCTTTCTGATGTATAGGAAATTCAGCAAATAGCTTTTTAGGGGGTAGGCAACATTTTCCAAAGCAATGAGAAGTTTTATTTCCATGATGTGCAAATAAGTCTTCGTAGTGTTTCATTCTGAAACAGTCTTTTTTTTTTCAGCACAAATTGACTGGTAGAAAGAAAAAAAGAGAGAAAAAGAAAGAAGGAAAGAAAGAGAAAGAAAAGGTTGGATCAGAAAGAGGAAAGATTGAAAGAGGATTGAATGACCTAAAAAGAAAACTTGTCTGTGGATGAATCAAAAATTAAAGACAGACAAATCAAGTAGTTAATCTGCCCATTATCATTTACTCTCCATGAGACTCAGTGAATTGCCCCTTCTCCTCTCCTGTTTCAGCTATCATGCCATCGCGTCTGCATTTTCCTATGTTCTTGGCCAAGAACCATGACATTGTTCCAGCATGGCAGTGTGAGGACCCAGAGCAGGACAGAAAAAGCAAGACTCTATGCATGAGTTTAAGCTATAAACATCTGGCTGCAGCCCAGCACCAATCTTTCTCCCCACTGTAATTGACTGAGCTGCTAAAGTATCTAATATCCAATATCAGCATATGATCTGCCATTTGGCATCCCATACCCCGGGACTTCAGGAAGCTGAGAGGCATTTCCAGCTATTCCTCATTCTCAAAAAGAGGTGCTAAAATCCTAGTAAGGATATTGTAAGGTCAGGGGAAATAGACCATGAAATGGCTGGATTTAGGTTTGGAAGTCTGGGGGAGTGATCGTAGCTTAATCTTGAAGACAGGATGCATTTAGCATTTTGGAAGATCCCCTAGACACATCAGCAGTAAAGCACTTAAAATGTTAATACACTTCTGTTTTCTCCTTGTCAATGTGGCTTTGCTAAAACCAACAACAAGGGGTGTGGCTCTCCATCTGTAGCATATAATAAGGGGGTGTTGTACATTGGACAAACAATATGATTTATATCCAAAAAGAGAGAGATGCCACAGATCCTTGCGCTCTCAGGGACTCTAATTTATTGCCTAATTAAACACTTGCTGCCAAATTGTCCATCCTGTCATTTTTAATTCCTGGTCTAATATTCAAGACAACAGAACACTTAAGGAGGCTACGTTCTACAAGTGAGGCTTAAATGAAGAAAGATGTTAATGTGTGTTTTCTAATCAAAGTCAATAGTCTATCAGGGACAATTATTCTTAAGCAAGTCTGTTCTTCTGGCACCATGCAATGTGTGTGAATCTGTGAAGGTCCGTTGACACCTTATCCCTTTGCTCTAGAGGCAGAAGGCAAGGCCAGCTACTCAAAACTGAGCAAAACCCTTGGGAAGACATCCAGGCAATAGGGACAAACAGAATGTGTTCCTATTTATCCTAAAACTAGATTTGTTTCTTTCAACAGGTCTTGTTGGGAATGAATGCCAAAGGGTCTTGAGGCAACGGAGAACTTGGGACATAATGGTAGGCTACCAAGTGCTCTCACTGTCTTGGATGTATTTACCCTTGCCTCAGTCCTCTAAGATAGGGTCATGGGGCCCCATATCTGGTAAAATAGGGCCTAGTCTTGAGCTTTACAGTATCGCAGTTGTTCTGTGGGTCTGCCTAGAGGTCTTACAGAAGGCTGAAAAACAGGTAGAAATTCAGGCTGACTCTCCTGATTGGTTCTGTGGCAAGGGTCACTCTGTTGCTGTACTGCACAAAGGATATAACAGTGATTCAAAACTACCAAGGAAGAATCAAGGTTACCAAAACAAAAATCAAAGTTACCACTTCAAAATCTTAGTGCACTATAATAAAAGGTTATGCGCGATACTGCTCACTTACCAAAGACCTGCAGTTGCTGAAAGGTCTCTCTGCCTTGAGAAGCAACCTTGAGAGACGTCCCATCTCAAGGGGAGATCACCACCATGCAGCTAGCAACTGAGCAGGGAGAGCTCAAAGAAGGCTCACTTAGACTGTCATATTTATGGAATAAAGTGGTTGACTTGTAGTCAAATTATGTGCCATGGAAAAAGTATGCATGAGACTCCTTGTACCCATAACTCACTTTGTTCCCTGATAAATGACTTTTGGAAAAGCCACCTGTTATTCATGTGTTAATCCTGTGATTGGTGTTCCATATGCATTGATGCTCACCCTGTCTCTCTGTTCCTCTGTGGGTTTTTAGAGAACAGATTGGAACTAGAGGAGTTCATGGCCAGGTTACAGCTTAGGCCTTTACCTCTTTTGGACCCTGTAACAAACTACTGCTAATTTGGCTAAGGAGTGGAGTACATCGGTCACAGACACAAGTGCACTGTTGTTTGTCTGGATTTGCTTTTGTTGGAGTACCACACAGGAACACTGTTTAAACAGGAACATCTGAACAAGTTGTCTCCAGATTAGACAAAACGTGCAATTTTACATCTCTCTGAGCCTAAAGGTTTTGCTCTCATTGCCTCCATCTCCATAAATTTGCCATTGGTACACTTAATTTTCTAGGCCAGAAGGGGTGAGGGAAGACAATGAGCAGGGAACGTTGTGAGACCATAAGAGAAAAGCTTTTGAACACTTCAGGATTGATGCTGCCTGTTTCTTGTCCTTCTACTGTGCACCTCGAAGAGGATTCTGTCTCAGTTCTCTCCATAGCCGTTCTTTACAGAGTTGAAGAAAGCTATCAAGTCCCCTTAGACTGTTCATCTCCTGGCTGGAGAAGCCCAGCTCACTCAGGCTCAGCTCGTGTTTCTTGTGCTCTAGCACCCAAACATTGTAGTGGCCCCCTCTGAACTCCCTCCAGTTTATCAGGTTTTTTTTACACTTAGCAGGAGCAGCCCAGAACTGGACACAGTTCTCCTTCCTCATATGCACACAGAGGGAGCAAATCACTCTCAACCTGCTGGCTACACACATGCCAATATAACCCAGTATGTGGTTGGCCTGAGGTCTTGCTATATTAGGGTGGGAATTTTTGCAACTGTACAAGTTTTCCATCAGCACACCTGCCATCCAGAGGCACCTTGACAGGCTTGAGAGGTGGGGCCATGTGAACCTCATGGAGTTCAGCAAGGCCAAATGCAAGGTCCTGCACACGGGTCAGGGCAATCCCAAGCACAAACACAGGCTGGGTGGAGAATGGGTTGAGAGCAGCCCTGAGGAGAAGAACTTGGGGGTGTTGGTTGATGAAGAGCTCAACGTGGCCAGGGCAACCTGCAGTATTGATACAGGCTGGGGGATGAAGGAATGGAGAGCAGATTGGAGGCAGAATGGAGTTTCTGCCCCTCTACTGTGCTCTGGTGAGGCCCCACCTGCAGTACTGCATCCAGCTCTGGAGCCCTCAGCACAGGAGAGACATGGACCTGCTGGAGTGGGGCCAGAAGAGGCCACAAAAATTATTAGAGTGATGGAACACCTCTGCTGTGAGGACAGGCTGAGAGAGTTGGGGTTGCCAGCGTGGAGAAGAGAAGTCTCCAGGGAGACCCTGTTGCAGCCTTTCAGTACCTGAAAGAGGCCTACAAGAAAACTAGAGATGCACTTTTTACAAGGACATGTAGCAATAGGACAAGGGGTAATGGCTTCAAACTGAAAGAGGGCAGATTCAGTTTAGGTATAAGAATAAAATTCTTTGCTATAAATGTAGTGAGGCACTGGAACAGGTTGCTCAGATCCCTGGAAGTGGTCAAGGCCATGTTGGATGGGGCTTTGAGCAAGCTGGTCTAATGGAAGGTGTCCCTGCCCATGGTGGGGTGTTGGAACTAGATGATCTTTAAGGTCCCTTCCCACCAAAACCATTCTATGATTGTATGATTTCCCTGGCCTGTACAGGTCCCTCTGAGTAACAGCCCTGAACTCCAGCATATCACTCACTCCTCATAGTCTGATGTCAAGTACAGACTTGCTGAGGGTCCATCCCATTGACTATTTTGGTGAAAGAGATATTAAATGGTTTCACCCTCATCACTGACCCTGGAAGGATGACTTTCCTAACAGGCTGCCTAATAGGCTTTGAACTTCTGACTGCTACCCTGTGAGCCTGGCGGCTCAGTGAATTTTTCATGCATCTTGTCATCTATCTTGTACCCATCTTGCAGACCTCCTTAATATCCAGCTAGCAGGATATTATGGGACCACAGTGAAAGTCTTAGAGTCAACGGTATCCCTGGTTTGCCCCTCATCCACACTTCTGGTCATCACATCAGTGAAGGTGATCATGTTGGTCAGGCATAGTTTTCCTTTGGTAAATCTGTGCTGGTTGTTCCTAGTCGTATCTTAACAAACCCATTAAGGTTGGAAGGGACCTCAGGAGGTCCGAGTCCAACGTCCTACTCAAAGCGAGGTCAACACAGAATTCAGGTCAGGTTGCTTAAGACTTTGTCCAGTGGGGTCTCAAAACCCATGGAGATACCTCAACCTTTGCAAGCTCCCTTTCCTGTGCCTAATTATCCTTGGAGTAATTTTTTTTTCCTGATATGTGGACAGAACCTCCTCTGTTTCAATTTTTCACTATTGTCTCTCACTTTCCTTACACACTGTGAAGAGCCTGTCTCTGTCTTCTTGATGACCTCACCATAGGTGCTGCTATGCTATTACATCCCTTCAAAGTCTTAATTTCTCCAGTGTAGACAAACCCAGTTCTCTCACAATCTCCTCACACAGAACATGATCACCTTCTTGTCCTTCAAGTGCCTAGAAATAGATTATATGAGGCTTTATTCCATAATTACCCCAGGAAATATGATGAAGCTGACCATCCTGTAGTTCCTTGCATCTTCCTTCTTGCCTGTTTCGAAGAGGCACATATACTTCCTTTTCTCCAGACATCAGCAGTGTTGATAGCACCTTGTCTTGGCTTTCCCTTCGCTGCATATCCCTTTACCCAGTGTCTCTATGGATACTGTATCCAGGATATCAGCAAATGCATGTTCAATTTCTGTGCCTCTTGAGTTTTGTAGTTGGCTACCAGTTGTGAAAACCTCCTCACAGATTCTCCCACCTGAACAGGAAGGAGTCTGGAATGGTCATGGTCATGGTTTCACTTCTCTTTGGATCCAGCAAGTCACAGTAGGAGGAAAAAAAATTTGCAATGACTATGAAACTGTCTCCAAGTTCAGGGACAGCACAGCTGCAGCTAACTACCCACATATTAGGTTTTTGTGAGGCATCCGTCTCCTAGGTCTCTCTTTCCTTATTTGTTTCTCCCTCCCTATTTAGGTTTTATTATTTTATCACTCAAATTATTGAAATGCTGTTTTCTGCCTCTGTTTTGTTTGACAAGCCAATGTGAGAGCTTGGAATATATAGATCTAGTGTATGCTGTTCTAATTAGCACCCTCAGATAAACCCAATAATATCATATGACAGAATTTATATCCCTGTTATAAGCAATCCCTAGTCATAGTGCCTCTTAGCAATTGCTGCCTGTAGATTTTTTGTTAAAAAGGTAAGCAAAGACATATATATTTATATCTGTGTGTGAATGTGTGTATGTGCACATAAATACATGTTATTTATCAGGATTTTCTTTCCTGTAGCTTCATTTATCTAATGACTTTTCAATAATATAAAATAAATTTTCCCCTGACTATTTATATTATTCTTTATGAGTTTCCCAATCAAAAAACTCTGTATCTTTTTCTCATCCTTTTTAAAGAAGCAGCAGAAGAAACCAATACCACTGTTAACCTTCCTTATTAATGGCTTACAAGGGCTTTTTGAAACGATGGTTTATTTTGTTGAAAGCTTTGAAGATCCCTTTAGGTTGGCAGTCTTGATGCTCTCTTTCTAGAGCAGAACTCTACAGTATGACCTGATCCATGCTTTCATCTGAGCAAATGCTGATGTCTGCTTAGGGTGAACTAAACATTCACTGATTGGATGGCAATTATGTTCATTTGAGATGACAGAGAGTATCACTCCTCTCCCCCAGCTCTGAGGTCTCCTGCAGGTACTTTGTCCTGTCCATCAGCTCTATGCCAGACCTTAGATAGTCTAATGTGTCTCATATGACAACAGACACCTATGCATTTTTGGCTGAAGCAGGCCCCATGTCACCATTCCTCTAATATTTAGACACCTAATTTGCAGACACTTGTGTTTAGACAGCTGTTTTATGAGTATGAGACTCAATGTGGATCACACATAGATATTTAGCAGCAAAAGAACACTGTTTTTCCAGTTCCTGTGGTATCCCTTTTCCTTGATCCTATACCTGCCTTGCCTGTATAGGACAAACGTTTCAGATTAGGATATTCTACTCTTCTGAACAATCCCTATATAGCTATAGCACAGCAGAGCCTTGACGTTAGCTGGCATTACTGTAATAGAGGCGTTTCTGCCCAGTACAGTCTTTGCTCTACCCTTTGTCTTCTCTGGTTTAGTCCAAGCTCCTCTGTTTACAATAAGAAGTTCATGAAACAAGACTTACCAGAACCGAGCCCTGGGGAACACCGCTTGTGACCGGCCGCCAGCCGGATTTAACGCCGTTCACCACAACT
>NW_010519911.1:30155-30376 GCF_000687285.1 Phaethon lepturus
TCCTCAAGGAGAAGGCTGTGGGAGACACTGTCAAAGGCTTTACTAAAGTCCAGGTAGACAACATCCACAGCCTTTCCCTCATCCACCAGGCGGGTCACCTGGTCATAGAAGGAGATCCGATTGGTCAAAGAGGACCTGCTTTTCACCTGCCTGGCTGGGCCTGATCCCTTGGTTGTCCTGCAGATGCTTTTGAGCACTCTCAAGACGAACCACTCCATGAT
>NW_010519912.1:0-4092 GCF_000687285.1 Phaethon lepturus
CCTTTTCCAACCTTAATGATCTATGATTAGCCCACCAAAACCATACACTGCAGGAGCCCCCAGCACAAATCCAAACATTTATAGCTACATGGTTCCTCTTCCTGCCCCTGCCCCCCCCACCCGCCCCCGGGGCCTTCTCAAAGTAGAGCATTTTCTCCTGCAGAAATTGCCTGGTTAGAAACAACCACCAAAGTTGGGATTGAGGTTATCAATGGGGAAAACAAGCAAACCATTTAAACGCTGGAATCAATTTCTGCTTCACTCTAACCATCGCCCTTTTCCACATGCAAAATTGAAAAGGGATGTTATAGTTAGGTATTTAAATTACCCACCTTTCTCTCACTCATACACGCCCAGATACAATGGAGTAATGCCTAGCCCTCACTGTAAAACCACCTCTGGCCTGGAGAAGAGAGTCACACTCCACATTCTATACAGTCACATGCAACACTAAATTCCTAGCACACCTCCCAGTCATGGCACTCTGCACTATCATCGTAACTAGCTCTGAAAGCTTGCAAAAAAGTGAAGTCACAAGAGGTTTACTCCTCAGTCAGCCACATGTTCCAGATCTAAATCTGCAATCGTTCACTGGCACGGTAACTGCTATTTCCCAGCACTTCACTTCTTCAGTACTGTTTGGCTTAGCTAAAACTGACCAAACTCCCAGTCCAACACTTCCACGAGCACGGGGAACAAACAAAACCACCTCTGACCCTCACAGCATCCTAGGGTATAGCAACTATAATGGATACAGCACTAGTAACCTGCCCAAAAGAATGCTAATACTTTCTGTTTAATCAGCCTAACTGCACAATTTAGGACAGGACTAGAAACCTTCATCACTGGCTCCTACACACTTTGCATCTTCCTAGTAATGTAAAACTCCACTCACATTTTGTCTATCTCAATTCTCACATATAAGAATATCTCATCGCCCTCCTTGTTCTTGTCTTTATTCCAAAGAGGGAATTTATTGATGAATATCCTCCTGCAGGTATAGTTTTAACTCAGATATTAAACTGTGACACTAAAGCAGGAGCTAAAGCTTCCTGAACAACTGAGGGGCTTTTAAACAATAAAAACAACCAACTTTTGCATCCGGAACTAAATCCTCAGTCCAGTCACTTTTAAAAGATAGACACTAGGAACCATGAGTCTCGATGCAACTCAAAGTATCCTGAGCACATGATAGTGCAGGAAGATCTCTGAGGCTCAGTCAGTCTTCTGAATATTACTGCTTACTGCTTATACGTGTAGAAATTAAGGACATTTAAGAAAAAGAAAAAGAAGGAGAAAAAAAAAAAAGTTTTTGCTTTTTCAGTGCCCATCCAACTTAGAAGTGTAAGAGTCAGAATATCCCAACACCACTGAGGACCAGCACGAGCTGTCCAGCACCCAGGTTTCAGACATGGCAAATCCCTAATGCACCAAAGAGACAGTGGCTGGAGGGTGGTGGAATAAACAGAACCCTAGAAACTTCACCATGGATAAAAAAAAAAGCAGAAGGTAAAAGGAAGGCAATCCTTCATAGCTGCTGGAATGCTGGAAAACAAACTATAAAGGAGGGGAAATCAAAAGGAGTCTTTGCTCTTCCTCAGAGACATTTGAGGATGCCATATTGAAACATATAGAGAGGCTCATTTCCCAATTGTGGTAGTGCACTCCCCTCTACCCCCTTTGCCTTGTACCTGGGCCACTCTAAGTTGCCTGACAAGACTTGGCCTCTGAACAAAGGGTTTGGCAGTTGAGAGCTCCTCAACCATACCAAGCACTCTTGTGTAGCCAAGGAGGAGAATGGCACTGAGTGTACCAGGAACCCATTGCCTAAACAAGGTACAGAACAAGAACAGAACTAATCAATTATCTGCAGACAATCCTGGCAGCCTTACCACTAAAACTTGAGAAACCACCTGCATGGATTGTGGAAACTCACTGATGCCTAAAGTCAATCATCTCCCAGTCCTATAAATAGTGGTCCCAAGTGAGACCCTTTGAGCTCTCCTGGACCGCAGCAGGCTGCCACCAGCACCTCCCTCTGAGCAGGATGCCCCTCAGAGTCCGTGAACCCTCAAGCTTGTGATCAACTCAGAGGCTTGACGGTGCACCCGTTGAGCAACACAAAGCATTTGACATATTTGACCGAATTCAAGGAGGATATTTAATAGGTACCTTTGTACATATCTCTTTTTCTTTATATTTCTTCACGTGTCTCTATCTCTGCACCTGTATCTGTGTGTGATTAAGGAATCTTCGTAAGTTTAAGTTGATTATGCTGCTAAGTTTTATACGATTTGATACTGTGATTTTATCTCAATACCATTAGTGAATTTGATCGCTATCATTTTGTATTAGATTGTTGTCATCCTAAAGTTACACCAAGCACTATATATCACTACACCAGAACCCCCGATACCCTATCCCTTTAGTCATGAACTGTTGACCAAGTCTGGGACTAGGAGTGGATTCAGCCGCACCTAGACTCCTCTCTGAGAAGGAGTTTAGAAAGCAAGGGGGTCCACTCTGAACCTCATGACTCAATGGGAGGGCATTCCTTTACTTGCCTTCCCTAACCTTAGCCATAAACCATTGACCAAGTCTGGGACTAGGCGTGGATTTCAGTCTACTTTGAACCTCATGACTCAACAGGAGGGGCTACCCTACTTTCCTCAATATACACGTTAACTCTATTTGATACACAAGTAAATCATTCCTATTTAATTGTAATTTGGTTTCTTTCTGCATACCTTTTCCATGTTGAAAAACTAATACAGTGAACCTTGCCATTGAATTCTGTTAAGTTGCGCTTTTAGAAAGTTATATTCGCTTTCTGATACCTTTGGCAGTGCTTCTTTAAGCAGCCTGAATTATCCACCCGTGACACCAATCCAAAACAAAACAAATCACTCCTGTCACAAGGCTTCTTCTATAAAATGTTTAAAATTCCTACTTTGCTTGAAGATCTGTTTCATAACTGCACTCCTTTCATAGTTAAGCCTCCTCCTTATTGTGAAGCTCCCAATTTCTCCTAATTCTGAATTTAAGCCCTACTTCCAACTGATTAATAAGACACTTCATCTTGCAGCTCTTTTAGCCACTATCCTGCCAAGAAACAAGAGCAATTTAAGTAACCATTTCTCCGCACAACGAAGTGACTTTAGTGGGCAATCAGCATAAATTTCGAAAAGCCAATAACCTTCCTAAAGTGTACTAACATTGAGTAATTCTGTGAATCATTATGGACTGATTTAAATAAAAAGACAATAACATCATTAACAATCTTAATACACACATTCTAAGAGATAACAAGACCTTAGAAAGGTGAAAAGCCACCTCTTCTATCTGATGAACACAAGTGATGGATTCACACTAGCAAGATAGTGTCCTAATCACTACTCACCTGCTACGTGACCTTTGCTGAACCAGGTTGCTCCTCCTCCCCGTACTGCCTGCCTCACCTCGTCAGGCTTATAATTTGCAGCTGATGACCTGCAAGAAAATTCAGACTTAGACACTGAAAAATTCCCCACAGCTGCTACCATGGCTTTGCTTGGGGCAGGCACAATTAGGCTGCCTCATTAGTCTTCCTCTACCAAGAGAGCCCACTAAATTAAAATGTGTGTTCCCTTGCTGTAGCACAGGGCTACATGACTTTGCCTCTACCTTCTTTTACTAGAATCATATCCTAACACATATACAATTAAACATAGTCCCAGAAGACAAGAAACAACAACAGGTGCATGCACTCCTTCCCCTACACCTTCAAAGAGATTTAAGCAATAAGCTCATAGGATCAGGGATTGTTCAAGGCAGTTCCCAGCACATCGTGTGAGGGCTTTGGGACCAAAAGGCAAAAGGCACAGTGACTGCAATCGTAAGTGAGAATTAAAAGGAAAAAAAAATTTGTTTCCTTGGCTCTACAAAAACAACCAAAAAAGCCAGAAACAAGCCATGCACCAATTGTTAGCTCAACCACTCAGCTTTTATCTGCCCCACCTCAGGCCTTATAACTAACAGGGGGGTACAGGTGTAACCAAAATCCACCCATGAAGGGCTGCATTGAGGCCAAGGCTGAGGAGAAGTCTGTCCCTG
>NW_010519913.1:0-1471 GCF_000687285.1 Phaethon lepturus
CCCGTCCCCGGGGCGAGTGCCGCCGCCGCCGCCGCTTCCCTCCACGCCGCACGGACTTCTGGTGCTGGGTCTGCTTAATTGGGTACATAATGAGTCTGATCTTGTTCTTAGTGGAGTCAATAGTAGGTCTGGGACCGACATGTCATGCTTCTTTTCCTGTTTTAATTTACATTGATACTTTGCTTCATTTAAAGGCGGCTCCTTACTTCAAATGACTCTTGATCAAAGGGTGAGTCATCTGCGCTGGTTTAGCTGCATGCATAAACAGGCACATATTTCTTCATTATCTGCTTTCGGAAGCTCCTTGCATAAAGATCTCTTTGTCAGTTAACTGAACTGAGCTTTTCTCATCACTTCCCAAAGAATTTCATCTCGGTCAGACAGAGACCCGTAGCTGCCTATTGTAGGAAAAGAAGTTGCAATATTAAAAAATGTCACCACTGTAAATTTAGCAGAGATGAATAAGAAGTTGCAATATTAAAAAGTGTCACTGCTGTAAATATAGCAAAGGTGAATAATTGAAACGATTTATAGTCCCATTACAGAAACTATACGTTACACGCACATATGCAGCTAATGGTCACGCTAACCATAAATAACTCCTCGGCGCATTGCCTTATCTGGGATGTCGGTGAAGGTGGGAGAGAAAATATGAAATGATAAATGTGTCTGTAATGCCGTTACAGTCTTATCAGTCTAAAGAACTTTGAGATGGAAAGTTCCTGATTACGGGTCAGACCCTGCAAGCTGATGGCTCTTCAGTAGGGGCAGATGGAAGCTGAACGTGCCTCAGAATCACAATTTTCTCTTCGAAGTGTCTTTGCAAGTCCACGGGGTTCTTTTTCCTCCTCGCATCTCCCTTAAAGGGAGAACATAGGTATGCCGAAAAAATCAGCATAGTGTAATTTGAAGCCAATGATTAAATCGCATTAGTACCCACACATACATGTGTGCGAAGCAGAGAGAGAGACAGGAAAAAGGCAAGGAAAAGCAAAACCTGTGAAAATTAGGTGAAAGCTTGGATTTCAAATTAAACTTACGCAAGAGTTTGTATCATCCTCATGAAGTTAGGAGAGAGTCTCCGTCCCGGGTGTCTGCATCCCAATCAGCCTTGCACTGGGAGAGAGGTGGCACGGCTGCCCTGTGTGAAAAACATCTTTTTTTCAGGGAGGTAGAAAATAGAGGGGAAAAAACCCAAACCAAAAACAGGAGAAGAAAGAAAAGCTCAGGATATTAGCGAATCTTTCTAAAATTCCAGCTGTCTGTCACGGTTCTGTCACTGCCGCACGAGAAGCTTCACACGGGACCACGGGGTGCCTTGCCCAGCGCGAACCCCGGCAGGACGGTCCCGCGCCCACAGACGGGCGCTTCCCGAAGCGCGAGGGAACGCCTGCCTGCTGGAGCCAGCGGGAAGAGGGTCGCCAGACTGGCCGAAAGCGTCCCAAAAAGGCCGGCGAAGCTAAATGAGGAG
>NW_010519913.1:1656-1958 GCF_000687285.1 Phaethon lepturus
GGGATCCCTGCCAGGGTGGCCTTCCCGCAGCCCTCGTACATCTTCCAACGCTAGAAAAGCAGGAGTCAGAAATCATTTCGGAGCAGTTTATTACCCAAGAAATTAAATCTGTTGACTCGCGCAACTAAACCCTCGATTTAACCAACATGACATGATTTCCGTATTACCAGATAAGTCGTGCCACGTCCTAAATCATTAGATAATAGCGTAACCGGAGTGTACAGACGCTCCTCAGAGTACTTTCAAAAGCTTTCAGCACAAAAATAAGCAAACAAAGAAACAAACCCCAAGCAGACCGGCTG
>NW_010519913.1:2034-2411 GCF_000687285.1 Phaethon lepturus
CCCAAGCAGACCGGCTGTGTTGTAGCGGCAGAGGCAGGACGCCGGAAGAAAAGCAAGATCTCTGGTCTGCAGCTGCGTAGGTGGTGAGCTGACTCTAGATGAGACGAGAGTTGCCGGCTTTTCAAAAGCATAAATTTTGGATGCAGACTCCTATTTCTCACCGCATTGCATAAAATGAACCTTCCCCAGATGCAGGTGGGCAGCATTTCAAGATAAACTTCTACCTGCCAGAGAAGCAAAGCCCATGACGATGCCTGAACAGATGTGTTACGGTCTTTCCCAGCACAAGCTAATTTCTAAGGAGACATGCCCGAACGCGTTTTGTGAAACGCCCGTATCTGCTAGTCGCAAGCTTTTGACTCTTTGTGTTGGGGATG
>NW_010519914.1:0-12711 GCF_000687285.1 Phaethon lepturus
AACTGCAGCCCCTGGGAAGGACCCACGTTGGTGAGTCAAGTTTGTGGAAGACTGTCTCCTGTAGGAGGGACCTCACACTGGAGAGGGGAAGAGTGTGAGGAGGAAGGAGCGGCAGAGACAGCGTGTGATGAACTGACCACAACCCCCATTCCCCGTCCCCCTGCGCCACTCAGGGGGAGGAGGTAGAGAAATTGGGAGTGAAGTTGAGCTCAGGAAGAAAGGAACGGTCGGGGGAAGGTGTTTTAAGATTTGATTTTATTTCTCACTGCATTAGTCTGACTTTATTTGCAATAAATTAAAGTAATATTTCTCCAAGTCAAGTCTGTTTTGACCGTGACAGTAACTGTTGAGTGGTCTCCTTGTCCTTATCTCGACCCATGAGCCTTTTGCTATGTTGTCTCTCCCCTGTCCAGCTGAGGATGGGGAGTGATAGTATGGCTTTGGTGGGCACCTGGCATACAGCCAGGGTCAACCCACCACACACCTTTCAAGGGGATATAGTTAGACTGGCTGAGCTGTAGTTCTCTCTCTGGATGTTCCTTCTTGCCCATCTTGAACCCAGGAGTGACATTTACTTTTCTTCATTACTCAGGAACCTTCTCCATCACCATGACTTTTACAAGATGAATAATGAGTGGCCTCACAATGCCAACTCCTTTAGTACTCAAGGGTGCATCCTGTCAGGTCCCATGGACTTGTGCATGTCCAGTTCATTTAAACACTTCCTAAGTTGGTTCTGCTCTGTTGAGAGTAAATCTATATTCCTTCAGACTCTTCCATGGGTCTGAGAGTCCTGGTGTTCCTGAGTGTTTCTTGCCAGAGAAATAAAGAGGTGAAGAAAACACTGTGTACCTTAGTGTTTGCCATGCCCCTTGTCACCAGGGCTTCTGCCTCATTCCACACTGGGGCATTCCCAGCGTTCCCTAGTTTTCCCTTGCTGCTAATATTCCTGTGGAAGCCCTCATCGTCTGTCCCTAGGCAGAACTCCATCTGGTCCAGTTGCTCTCTGCTACAAAGGGAAACTCCTCCTCCTCAGAGGGTCTATGTCCTTCCTAAGGAGCATGTATAAAACTACCCCACAATTCTTGCCAAAACGAAAGTTCAAGATTAGTGCTCCAGTCCAAAAGACAACCATGACATATATGACTTCACTATGGCAAGGACAGCGTAACTGCACCTGTTGCACAGTGTTTGAATGTCTCACGAATTAAAGCAGTTGTGTGATTTCCTGGCTTTTTCATGCCAGTTTCCTACCAGGGAAGAAGTTAGTGACATCAAAACTGAATAGCACCTAAGTGTTCCT
This sequence comes from Phaethon lepturus, assembly GCF_000687285.1. NCBI lineage: Eukaryota > Metazoa > Chordata > Aves > Phaethontiformes > Phaethontidae > Phaethon > Phaethon lepturus. The sequence goes on from NW_010519914.1 coordinate 1,304, forward strand.
TCTGTGTTTGTAACAGGTAAACAAGCCTTTGATAAGGAATAGTCAATATAATGTTCTTTTAGACCTTGTATCACAAAGAAGCAAACAAGCCATAGTCCCAGAAAACTGACTCAACATCAGGAGTTGATTAGAAAGACAAATTTATTGCAGTTACTCTGGTTTTCCTGTCATTCCTGTCATCCTATTGCTACCCTTTCCTCCCCAAAAGTTGCTAGAACAATACAGCCATAGGTATGTGTAATAGTATCATATGCAAACTCTCGCAGAAATGTTCTTTTATTTCAATACTTGAATTATTTACATGTACTTGTATGAAAATGTGTTTTTCAATCTTGAATAAAAGAAACTCTCATCTTCCCAGCATTTGAATGAGGTATGAGCTGCACGAAACACAGAATTTCCCAGTAGATATGAACTAATACAAAAGAAACTTTCTACCTGGTTTACTTTGAACATGCTTTTAGCCTTAATCCTTTTGTTCTAATTGAGAAATGCATCAGGAATATATATATATTACATTACACCCTCTCTAATGAGCCATGTAATAGGGCATGTTCTGTAAAAAAGCCGACCATCCTGTCTAATACAGAAAATGCTATATATATTTAAGAATATATATGTCTGTTGTTTTGAAAGAGGAGTCATAAAGTGCTTTTAAGTATTTTACACTACTATGCATTTTGCTAGGGAAACACTATATGACAGGAATGATAGCAGTTTGAAAACCAGTCATGCTATGCAAAAATTGTAATTGCAAAAGACAAAGATGATAAATCCTCAAACAAGGTGAATTGTCAGTGCTTCATTTAAGTCAAGTGAGTTCAATATACAGTACTTATGGCCAGAAATAAATTGTACAATTAGTTTACAAAAACCGATTACACAATTCCCTGAAATGACGTCAGAAGACAGAATAATCTGAAGGAGTTAATGTAGAAAAAAATCTTTGGGGAAAAATGCAGTTTAAAAGCCAAGAAGGATGATTTGTGTGATACAGTGTGTCTTTCCCATACCTGTATAGTTAATATAAACATTAACAAGTAAAAACATTTTAATGTGCTGTTCATATGCAGAAGCAGTGATTTCTACTAATGATCTGTAATGATGAAACTTATAAAGGACTACATCCAAGATGTGTTTCAGATGCTATCATTTATTTACAACTGAAATATTCTAGGATATGGTTGATTTTGTTACCCACTTCATTTAACTTTCTGGATATCAAGTTTTCTTTCTATCTCTAATTTGCATTCCGTGACTGCCTCCAGCTAGACTACAATTCCCACGGAAAGTTTGATGTTAATAGCGTAAGGCATTTCTCAACATAATGCAGGTCTCCTGGAAACCTCCCACTGACTGCTGGGAAAGTCAAATATCACAATCATAACGACACCGAGCCAGCTCGTGGAGAAGGACGAAACCCAGTGATGGTCCTTCGGTGATTTTTTTGGTTCTCGGGTAGCAGCATGAAGGCAGAAGCAGCGGCGTCAAAAGGCGCAGCAGCAGCGCTAACAGACTGGGTGTTTTCACACTGAATGCTAAACAGGCGCTACTGGTGTTGGCACCGAGTTTAGTCTGACTCAGTGCTGCAGTATAAATTACCTTGTCACGTAAAAAGGTTGGAGCAGAAAACACACAGACACATACGCTGCTCTTTAAAAATCTCATTTACTAAACTCAATTATACAGGAAAAGATAATAGGATCGCCGAGACTGCAGTAACAAAATGTAGTAAATGGCAACTCAAGAAACAGTGCTTTCACTCTACCCAAGGGAAAAGAACTTGTTTAGGCTTTATTAGCGGTAGTCTGGAGCCATGTCCTTAACTGGGGGTCACAACACTGGAGCAATTCCTGTCTGTCTGTTCTTCCTTTGTTCCCATTCTTACAGGGGCTGTGATTGTCTTTTAGACCTTTTTGTTATCTTCTCTGTGTTTTCACTGTATACAGTATGTTGCATATATATTCCATTTTGCCTCTGTCATGTCCTGAAATTGATTCTACCCCGCTCCCGGAGCTGCATCCCTTAAGTATAGAGTAACTGACCATGTGTTTTCAGGCGCATTTAAAAAGGTTTTCTTTCGCACCTTCTGAATTAGTCATCTATTGCATGGTGGCTTGTGGTGGAAGGGTACAGGACTTGATAACCCATTTCAAGAGGATGTCAGTAAGCTGCAGAGGGTCCAGCATAAGTCTACCAAGATAGTCATGGCCCAGAGCACACAAGTTACAAGGAGTGGTCGTCAGAGCTGGGCTTGTTTAGTTTGGAAAACAGGAGTTCACAGGTAAGTGAAATCACAGCAGTCTACAACTGCTTGGAGGGGAGTTGAAAAGAAATTCTTTTTGGTTGTGGCAAACAATATAAGGGACAACAACTACAAGTTGCAAGTTGAGTAACTTAGACTGGACGTTTCTTCAAACAGTCACGCAGGGAAGTGGTGGAATCGCCATGCCCGGAGATTTGCAAGACTTGGCTAGTCGAAGACACAGCTAACCTGATGTAGTTTGTTGTTGATCTTGTTTTTAGCAGGAGGCAGGACTAGAGATCTCCACAGGTCCCATCCAGCCAACTCTTCTGGGATTCTGTGACCCAGGGCAGTCTTTTCCAGCCTCTACTCCTTCTTCTGTGACATAAGAGAGGAAGCACTTTTTTAGGACTTTCAGAACACAGACTGGCATTAGACCCACATATCTGTGTTTTCTCAGTATTGCAAAGTTGATTATGATAATCACTGTTTAGAAAGGGGATATGGGAACTGCCATGTTCCTTTCATCAGTTTGGTAGTTATTTGGTATAAATGAAAACATATAGATAGTATTTTCTTGTCAGATTTAAACGCAAGGGAACCTTGCTTTTAGGTGTTGAATTTCTGATCCATGAAATAAAATGCTAATCCCCATCACCCTACCATAATTAACTTTCTTCTGGATCATTTCAATGATGCGTACTTCTTAAATTGTACAAGAGTTGCTTGTAGTCCACCCCATTATGCTTTTCACTGTGATGTAAATAATGTTTTAGAAAGCCAGCTATTACAGGGAGACTATCAATATGGAAACAAAAGACCAAAAAGTGATAAATAAAAGGGAGGACAATTCTCCAGTATCTCATCAGACCCTGCAAAATTACAAGTAGTTTGGATTTCACCCCAGGAAATTTGGGTTATACAAGAAAATGCAAGGAGCTATTAAAGTTATTCTGCTAAAATAGGTATTTTCAGTAAGTGTTTTTTCACTGGCAGTCACTTAGAACTATGAAAGAAAACATCAGGTATTGACTCATGTTGCACATGGTGGAAGGTGAGTTTGCGATTCCAAGGCATACTAGACTGCTTTGAAGTGATTTTTATGTTGTTCCTTTTATTTAGTATCAAACCCTACTTTTTCACAATTTCAGTTTTTACTTTTTAGTTAGTATAGAAAAGAGAAAGGAGAAAGCTCGAAGCTGATTTTAAATGGACTATTGAAAGCATGTACTTCTGAAACCACTGCATGAATGTGGAGAACTCAGAAGTGGGTCGTATTCTAGCAGAACATGAAACACTTAAGTAAAAAAAAGAAAAAAACCCACAAAACCCCAGAAACCATGATCTTTAGCACTCCCATCATAATTTGGGGTCCTTTGTGGCATCACCTATGAGCAGAATGATATTTCTTTAACGGTCAGAATCATGACCATACTTCAGAAGATGGCACTGCAGTTTTGATTACATTTTTTGCAAATTGCAGTGGCACAGACTCAGATAACTTAAAGTGTTTATGTACTTCCTGCTTTCCAGATATCTCCCAAATGTATATACTTTATAAATTTAACATAAAAAGGTGACATTTCATTTACAATTGCCACATCTGTAATAACACTGCTACAAACCTGCTTTGATTTTCAGAATATTGGGTATTTAAGTCTTGCACATATGATCTGAAGAGAAGTGTTTTGAGACCCAGAACCACCCCTGTAACTTTTTTTTTCCATTGGTATAAATATCATGTGCACAATACATATTTGTGCAAGATCAGTATGTAAACAAATACATCAGATGAGGCACCACATCGGCAGATAAGGGCTTTAAGAACCTGATGAAGAATTTAAAGGTGTCTTCTCTTATTGGTCTTTTAGGTATAAAGTGATATTGTAACTAAGTGAATTTTTGGACATATTAGCTAATGTCAATTACATTCCCACACTGTCACATTCAGTTTTTTGCCACGTAAAAATCACTGTATCAAAACTGAGGAGAAATGGTGTTCAAGCTATTGCACAGAACTAGCTATGTTTTGTCAGCAGCATCTTCCCACTTCTAATGACTATACAGAGACGCTAGGACAAAACAGTTTTCTAGAAGTCCGTGCTTTGGTGATGAACATTATAGTGTGTTGAAAAATTTCTGAACATTTCTGATGTGTCTCTAAAGTATTAAAAAATGCCCACAGCATTTTAGCTGGACCTCTAATTAGAGCAAAAGCAAATTATTGCCAGGAGCCCAAACACAAGTGGAGCAAAAGAAGATTGGTCAAGATCTATATCTAGGACACTCTTTCATTTTTGTTTTAATTTAAACTGATTTTTATGGTTTATTCATCCGGTTGCCCTTTCCTTCCAGAAAGGTATTCTGTCTCTTCATTGAAGAATTGTTATGCATATTAGAAAATATTTTTTTTTAAATAAAAAATACTCAAGCAGGCTAGGATATGTCAGGTGCACAACATTACCAGCAAATGCTACTAACAGGAGACCCAGGATGACTTCATGGGCCTATGGATCTGAAAGTGTTAGACTTGTTTAATGTAACTTGCACTTCAGCAATGTATGAAATTAATCTTATTATTTCTGTAACAAAAACTATTCTCCCCAGTTTATGTTAGCAGCCCTACTGCTGCTTATCTGTAGCTCTGTGAGATCTCTGAAGACCATCAAGTCCAACCTCCTGCTCCAAGCAGTGCTAAATCCAAAGTTAGATCAGGTGGCTTATGGCCTTGTTCAGGAGAATTTTGAAGATCGCCAGGGATGAGGATTCTACAGCCTCTGCAGGCAGCCTTTTCCAGTGCTTAACGACACTTACTTCCAACTGAAGTTCTTCATTTGCAGTTGTTGACTTGTGCTCTTTTTCTGCACTCCTGATAAAAGCGTGGCTTCATCACTGTAACAGCTGCCATCAACATCCTCTTCTCCAGGCTAAGCAAATCCATTTCTCATAGCCTCTTCTTGTAAGTCTATCAGTGGAACATCTTCACTGAATTATCAGTGATATTTAGTTTGAAGTATATCAGGCAAAGTTCTTCATTGTTCACAGTTATTTCCACGCAGAGTCCTTCAGAAAAAATTAGAATCTTTTAGGAAGAAATCATGTAAATATATTCCGTTTTATTAACAACAAAAAAAAAGTAAATGGAAAACTAAGAATGCAATTAGCTCAGAGACAACCCACACAGTCTGCCTGGGGAATGCTGGTGCATGTTCTTTGAAAGTAGTTTTAATGACAGAAGAGATAATTACAGCAACGACAAAAGACTTTCAGAATAAAGACCAGAATTGAGAATAACAGGAAAGAGACAACAGAGATAAAAAACCAAACCAAAACAAACAACCAAGCCAAAAAAACCCAGAGAACAATGCACCCAGAAATTTAAGATACATAAATTTTTGTTTTATGAGCGGATAAGGACAGTAAGTATTAAGGGTTTCATATTTTCCTCATCCAATTTATAGTATGCTTTTTATTATAATTAAAAGATGCTTGAATGATATTTCTATGACTAAAAGCTTAAGGCCATTTCCCAGTCTAATTATATATGTTTCACTATAGTTAATCTGGATTTTAGCAGGTTCTGGCTCTTTGTGTGATAAAACCTGTGAGAGCTCTCTGATAAAATCATAATTGGAAAAATCTTTCTTTTAATCCCTTGAAATTTTGACTTTCAGGTTCTCTCTATTTTCCTGAACTCGTTTTTAAACACAAATGTAATGATGATAAAACCCACTATCAGTTAGTGGTCTGGTCCCTGCATAAAATGAATTGCAGTCAGTGAAGCCCCAGGCAGTTGCCTGTTGTGAGTAATTCTGAGCAGCTTTCAAATGTGGTAGAAAAACAGTGACCAATGGCAAAGGTATGAAAGCAAAACGAAACAAAACTATATATTTGCACTGTTGTCCAGCAGTGTATTCCACAGTTTTCCTACTGTTTCTAGTAGAGCCTGCGGAAAAATAGGAAAAACGACAACAAACCAAAACCAAAAAAAATCACCACCACCCCAAACAAAAAACAGCTGAATGAATGAAAGGAGGATTTTGCTTTTGTTTTGGGGGAATCCTTATTTGGCCCTAAGAAGCTAATGGGCTTACTGAAAAAGGACTGGGGCACTCAGTGTCTATAATGCCAACAGGAGTATTTGCAGCTTTATAGACGTACTTGAATGCTGACATTAAGCAGATTGTGTTTGTCTGTGGCTAGGAAAAGGTGAAATGCATAGTATATTCCGTAGCCTTGTCTACAAGCCCTGTAGCACAGCTGGAGCAGAATTCCTCCAGATGAAAAGAAAAATATATACTGGAGACACACATAGTTTATTCTCTGAAACAAGAAGTCAGACCAAGGGTAAGAGGGCCTGTTGTTTTCTTCCCACTACAAACCACTGCATGTCCCTTTTTTGCACAAAAACTGGCACCAGTAAAACTGCCCTTGCCACTGACTGAAGAATACCCACCCCCAGTGCAGGAATAAACTTAACGACAAGGATGTTCCTCACGTGGTAAACCTTTGTGACTCTGGCTCCATCCAGCCCGTTGTGTAGAGACAGCTGTGTACAATGCTCCTCTGTTACTCGTATGGGTTCTGTAAGCCCAAAAAATGCCTGGAGGAGAAGAGAAACTGGAAATTAGCACCCCAGGGAAAGACCTAATCTGGTAAAAATAAAGACCAACCCCACAGGCATCAGGTGAATGCTGAACAGTTGTGTAAGGTCAAGACTGACCCCTTTGTGTCTTTTGAAATTCCCCAGTATGCAGTAGCACCAGTTTATTCTTACCTGCTTCCTGGGTGACTTCATTTTGAAGCTTATGTTCTCTTGGATGGCAATTCTAGAAGTAATGTTCCTCAGCACAGTTTTATGTCTGCCAGCAATTTTCCCAGGAGTTAATATTTTGTATGACATACAGCAGCACCTCACTGTATTTTGTTGACCAATGTATGCATATGTATACACAGGTTAAGTTTATGTTTATGCATATATTTTCAGGGAGAGAGAGGAGAAAGAGACAAGCAAATCTTTCTCCTCTTGCTTCGGTGATGTTCCCACAGAAGGTCTCTGAAGTTTCTTCTCACGGGTTCTGATGAGACCAATTAGAGTGTCATAGAAGAGACTCTAATTTTACTCTAAGGGACTCATATATGAGAAGTATAGTGTCAAAATATCAAGTTTTCTCTATATTTGGTATCCAAAAGAACACAGATTAATGTAGGTTTTAGTCTGCAGCTTTTAGATTTTAGTCTGTAGGTTTTATCTCTGTAGCTCAAAGAAAATTATTTAGCAAAACACATCTGAAGTTTTCCTACGGTCTGTCCTACAAGCTACAAAAGAAATGGGATACCAAAGCAGAGTTTCAAATCATCTTAATGCTGGAAGCATATATTGAGAAATTTGAGAAGTTGAAGGCTCTGCTAAATGTTATTCCAATCAGTGTAAATTGTACCAAAATTGGACTAATATTAATTTTCCTGGATGTGATTTCAGAGTTAGGTCATACCCAAACAGGTGGAAATCCAAAGTGATGCCACTGAAGTCAGGTGTTCAGAGTTATTACCCATGTGACAGTCCTGATTCATCCAACAGTTTCCCCCAGAATATGACCTTGTATTGTGTACTTGAAGTCCTCCTTTAACTCTTTCTATCTTCCAGTTTCTATATCCTTTTCTTTTAAAAAGCAGCCCCCAAAGTGTCTCAGATGCTGATTTCCTGACTCCATGTGACAAGATGCCTTCCCTTGCCTTCCAAGTTCACCCAAACTGGCTTTTAGAGGTTTAAAATAATTTATGTGTATCAACTTAAGGAAAACTGCTATTGACTTCACTCTACCTAGATATTTCTTGTGTCTTCATGTCATACTGCTGGTACATGAAGGGACATTGCCATTAACACACTCATAATAGTGTCAGAGAATCAGGTTTAATTCAGGAAGGGTACACCGAGCTGTTACACGTGCTTGAAAAGAAACTAACGGAGTGAGATCGTACCCAAACCTGTATCCAAATCTGAACACCAAACCAGTTGCATGGCAGCCTTTGGAATAAGCGTGTGCCAGTCTGTGAATTTAGTTTCGTGCATCTCATTCGCTGCTGTAACCTGCACTGTAGGCTGAAACTCCCTCTGTTCCCCGTCGTACTCTGTGTTGTGTTGGAGGGCAGGTCTAGACTGGAAAGCGTGTGCCTTCGCCACGACGTGTAACACGGCTGGGGAAGGTGTTTCTCACCTTACAGAGAGATACAGAGTCAAGGCTCTGCTTGTGGGTAAGGAAAAGAGCCAAAAGAGGCTTTGCCATTTCTAAAAGTATGTCACCAAAAATCTGCAGAAGTATCAGGCATTGCCAGGACTGAAAGAAAAAGGAATTGCAGTCAGATGTCTGTGTTTTGCCAGCATTTGCAACTCTCTCATGCTGATAGGGGCATGGTTTTGTTCGTGGGGAAAGAAAATTAAAAAATGCTTTCTCCTTACTTTAAGTTCTCGTTCCCAAACACTGAACCTATACTTCAGAGTCACCTGGGGAGCGGTAGGAGGCTGGGGAGGTAGAGCTCAGCCCTCAGTGATGGCTGGCACTTAAAGTTTGGAGTCTGATGTCTTAAATACAGAAATGCAGGTGAGGAACTGAATTTTAGAGTAATGACCAGAGACAAAACCAATGACTGGTTCCACCACAGGCTTAGGTGGGACATAGGATCTAAAAGTTTATGCTGGATAAAAGAGAGTGTTATGACATACTGCAGTGACTTAGCGAGAGCTGTAAAAGCTGTAGGGTTTTGTTTTATTTAGGGAGTAGGTGCTGGTTCCATTTGTTACAAAGATTGGATGGATTGAAAAGACAAATCCTGCAAAAGATGAGGAATATTTGTGTGCAGGATTTTGGATTCACCTCTAAAAGTAAGGCCACTTCTTACTGCTTTTTCACTTTTATATTTCTGTCTACAGTGAATTTCTTCTGTAATTTCTGCTATCTTTTCCCAGATTTTGCAATCTTCTTAAATATAATCCTAGAATCATAGTATCATAGAATATTTTACGTTGGAATGGACCTTAAAGATCACCTAGTTCCAACCCCCTTGTCATGGGCAGGGACACCTTCCACTAGATTGGCTTGCTCAAACCTCATCCAGTCTGGCTTTGAAATATTTTTAGACAAAGCAAAATAAGTTCTCTAATTTATGCATGAATACATTTATAATATTTCATCTTTTCTAGTGGATGTTTCCTATGTATTTTCAAAAACCAAGCCTTTTGCCTTATATTGAATATTAAAAACACTTAGCTCAAAATACTGCATGAGGCTGGTCAGGCTCTGGTACAGCGGAGGCCCTCAGAACTTTCCTTGAACCTGTTGCAGTGTCTTGTGAGTATAAATATTTCCCAGAGAACTGAGGTGGAGAAGGAACTTATTGAGACATCACCATTTTGGAAACATGCGAAAGGATGTAATCTTTAATTTAAATGATACTAAGTACCTTTCTCATGGAAAAGTAGATCGACTGGAAGGTAGAGAAGAATAAAGAAGAGGAATCCACTCCTGCTGCAGAAATCTGGGCAGGGGAGGGGACAGAAGGAAAGCACAAAATCTCTGCCTTGCTCCTCACTTAGCTTTTTACAAACTAAGTGATCTAAATACACAGCGGATTGCATGTTTTTTTCAGTAAGTGTTGCTAAATGAAAAGTCTTGAAGACGCTGTTGAAGCATCCAGGCTGAACAGGGAAAGGGTTCTGGTTTGAAAGGAGCCAAGGGGTATAAAGCTGTTGCAAAGGCCTCAGCAAAACTCTAAGGCAGTCTTTTGGCAATATTTTGGCCTTCTCTGAGCACGGGACTGAGACAGATGTTGGTTCCTGGCAGGTGCTTCAATGGCTATTTCACGTTCTTTGTCACGGCCGTTGCAGCTGCTAAAGGGAAGGATGAATGGTTGACCGGCACACCTGGGAGTTCACAGGAATGCAGCCTCTTTGAATGTCCTGTCATGTTAGTCACTATTGAAAATGTTAGTCTTGATTTCTGCTTATGTCATCTTCCCTATAACTTAACTATAAGCAGAAAGAGAGGGCCTAAAATTCCAGCTGTGCGCAGACCTCGGTTCAGCCTTACTTTAGCTAGAAGACACCGTTTCCATGCAGAAGTTATTCCACAGCTAACCTTTTTTCTCTTTACAGCAAGAAATCTTCTCCTTCTCCAAAGCAGCACCGCAAAAACAGAAGTTGCATGCAAAATCCCTGGCTACCACAGCTGCCATCAGTGGCCACAGAAGCTCCATCACCTGTTAGAAAATTCTGAGCTGTTGGTGTGGAAAGGCATGATCTTTCACGAGACGTTGGCACAGGAGAGAGCAAAGATGAAAAGCAGATTTAATCTGGAAACAATATAGAATATCTTCTGAGGAATGAGACTGAAAGTGGAAGTAATGGGATTGTTTCTGGAAGGATGGGAGAACAGGGAAGGGAAAGATTTTACAAAAGGAATCTCTTGCGTGCTGGTGACTAGGGACAGTTCATCCTCTGATCTTACAGTCCGAGAGTCTGCCATAGCAAATATAAAAGACAAAAGCAAGCCTCTCACATACATTGGGATAACAATGATTATTATTTTTGTTAATAATGAGGGTTTTTACCTTGACTTGGTCTTCTTTCTTGTCTGTTTTAGTTATACGTCATTCCAGCATCATTCTCACTACCTCGGAAAGGTCATGACTAGTAAAGATACGTTCCTTCAAAGTAAATATCAGTCTTAGAAAAGAAAGCATATTAGAGAATGAGATTTAAACTGATGAGTGACTTAACACTCTTCTCAAGGTTATAGTTAGAAACAGGCTAGTAGTGATCAAATGATCGTTGTGTAGACCATTTGGAAAAGAAAAATGTAATAAACTATTCTATTTTACAAGCTTAAAAGTAAGGTTAATATCTTCGCCAAATTCAACATAACTTCAATAATTTTTTTCTCCTGCCTTAATCAGCTTTGTCAAATCATCAAACATAACTCAATTTCCTTCCATCACTTAGAACTGCACTGAACTGCCATTTTGATAAAGCCTTTCATATTAATCAAACTCTGTATTAATATCCTCATAGGATAAAACTGAGTTTCAAATAAATGGTTCAGAATTTTGTGCTTTTAAAGATCATGGGAACTGTGACTTTGTAAAACTTAGCTTTCTGAAGGCATTC
>NW_010519914.1:12742-25232 GCF_000687285.1 Phaethon lepturus
TTTAGAACTTTTTTCAAGGAAATAAGTACATCTGATGAGAAAGCAGTGGATCAGCTCAGTTTTAAACAATTACCCGTCTGCTCAGAGATGTAGTAACAATCTATAAAACCGAAGCTTAAATTCTGAGGCATTTTATGTGGGTGTTTTTAATATTTTGATCTTTGACAACTTAAAGGTTAATTTCAATAAGTATTCCTTCTCAAAGCTAATCAATTATACCATTTTTAAGTAACCAGGGGAAATGCTAAAACTCTTTATTTTCCTTTTATGGGAAAAGTGGAATTAAATTTAATTTTTCAATCCCCATTGACTCATTCTCTGATGTAAAATAAATTTATATGATTTGTAAGTGAGAAATGTATTGATATTGAGGGCTTCTCACTTTAGTGGAGAATATATATTAAACTCATATGAATCCTGGCAAAAACATGTCTTGAAAATGGATAACATAAAATATGATTGACCTAATCCATTTTAAGGTTTACTAATTCCTGATGAGACTATAAGGAAATGTTTCGAACTAGAGCTGTAAAAGATACAATTTTTACCATTTTATATAGCTTTAATGAAGTTTCAAGGCATTTCCCATTGTGGAGTAAGCTAGCCCAAAACCTAGTGAGGACCGCAGGAACGAGTGACAGTGCAGAAGACCCAATGAGTTTCAGGGGAGAAATCTCACTTGGAATGTGATCTGTTTGTTCAGATTTCTGTTTTGCCAAGTTCAGCCTGAACTCTAGGTGTTCCTCTTCTCATGAAAAAGATTCAGTCATGTAGGTATTGGCTAGCTAGGGACATCTGCTTTTTAGTGTTTGTTATGTCTTTCTAGTTTGTTTTACTATTAAATATAACATTAACCAAAGCAGAGAGTCTGGTCTATTTTTATTTTGATTCAGGCCAATGATCTGAACCTTAAATTGTACAGTCATTAACTCTTGCCCTATTTCTGATGTGTCGGTGAGATGATCAGTGAGATCACAGATCAGGATCTGTAAGAAAAAACATTTTTTAAAAATTTCTCATGCAGTTCTCTGTAGAACTGATTTTTGATTACTTACAGAGCATGATGACTTTATGATTTCTGTAGAGAACATTATGATGTTATGCTTTGTTAGATTTTTAGCATCTAATGCTTATGGACCTACCCCCTTGGACTGCAATCACAGGTTGAATGTGACTAAGATCAAATTAATCCATTAAGGCAAACTTGGCTGTTACTAGAAATGACTCTCATTCCTCCTTAGGCTTGCTAAAATAATTGCCTCAGTGTTGTTAATGGAATTTTTGCAGTAGTTGGAGTACTAAAAGCTAAGCCTTTTTGTAATTAGTCTTTGCAAAGATTCTTTCTTAAATATTAGCTGTAATTCTCATGGAAGAAAATACCATATTCTACTGCAAAAATGGCAGCATTTTGTTGGTGAATTAAAGGATCTATGCAAAAAGTCATCTAAAGCATTTTGGGGTACTTGAAAGCTACTGAGTATATATGAGTTAGCAACAGGAGTTGCATCCAAAGTCTTCTATCCAACACTGGTATCATGGTTCCCTGAGGAGTCTGCTAGGGAACATATGCACCATCATCTAAGGTTTAGAAACCACCTACAGTAAAGTATACATCTAATTTCCCCACCAAATGTTAATTTTCATGCCTTTGCAAATACTTTTTCCTCAGTCTTGAGGATAGACTCTGCCCTTGAAATGATATGAAGTTTAATTGTCAAATAACAGTCTTGGTTGGAACTAAGATTATAGTTATGGTCATATGTGCCACACACAGGTAAACATTTCAGGAGGCAGAGCATTGTTTACAGATAAATTAGTCTCCCACTAAGTTTTATTATCTCTTTCATTTTGAATTATCCTGGATGGATGGAAGTCCTTCCTTACAGTGGCCACCTCTACCTCTAAGTATTTTCCAACGTTTTAGAAATGAACAGCTGAAAACCTAGGCTGTTTTGGTTTCTCCCATGAGATGCTTAACCCTCCCCAGGCACTACGTAAGCAGCTTGAATGCCAAACACAGTGCTCTGAATTCTTGAGAGCCACAAGATTCAGTTCTTTCTTTGTTGATATCTGCCCTTTGTCCTGCAAGACGTTGCACAATTTGGGAAAGAGGGAAGTTCTCCTAACTGCTGCTCCTGGGAAAGGTCTTTTTACTGATACATATATTTTGGGAAGAGAAAGCAATCTCTTGGAAAGAGGGAGAAACTCAACTACATTTCGCTGAAACTGGTAGAAAACTGGCTTCCTCTTTTAGCAACATATGTGCTATGAGTAGGTGGGTATTAGACTTGGCATTAAATTTCTGTTATGAATACTTAACATTGTATTTTATGCATTCAGATTACCAGGGTTTGTTGATCACTGTTGCTTGTGTTTATAGTCTCATCCTTATTGTATTGGTGTGGCTGGAACACAAGTGGCCACAGCTGAGCCTTGTGACTCAGTAGACAGATATTAGACTTAGTATTAGTAGAGTTATTACTATTAGAGTTAGTTATTAGTAGACTGATATTAGAGTTTGCTGTTATGCCAGCTGTAGTGTCACTGATATTGAATAAATTAATTAATGAAATATGAATATGTAAGATTTATCATATAAATACTATTCATAATATAATTTAATTATTAACAAAATAATCCATATTCCATGGGAAGCCTGTTGCTCACAGTCACTTTGCTATGCATTTTTGAGGAGCACATTTTTCTTCAACAGTCTTGTAGAAATCTGATTTGCTATAATTTTAAGTAAAACCTGTCAAAGAATTTTTTGCAAACCCCATTAAAAAGGCACACAAAAATCTAGTGTCCCTACCATATCCCTTCTACTAAGTTCCTCAGCAACTGAAGACATTTTAAAAACATATAATTTCAAATAATTTTGTTTATACATGTATTCTCTTATATCTACAGTTTGGGAAGCCCAGTCCAAAACAGTGGTTTAACCCGGTACTTCTTCCCAGAAAACATCCAATGCAGTTGTATGTTCTCAGCATATAATTATACAACATTAAAAAAATATTGTAAGAAGCATAAAATAAATGGAATTTAATCTCAGATTTTAATATGAGTAAGTTTGTGCTGATTTAGTTAGTGACCTGTAGATTTAATTAGTTAGTACTAATTCCAGATTTGAAATATGCCTAAAGGTGCATAACTTTCTGTGTTCAACTTGGGAGACATTTACTTGTCTTTTTGTAAAGATATTTTACAGGGAAATATACAGTACATTTTCCTTTCTTGCTTCAATAATTTTAAAACAGATTTACAAAGAAATTTGAGTCATAGCTAAAATATGGTCAGCTGCTTTTTCTTCACCTGTCGGGCAAAGTACAGTGACCCAGCTCACAGGCAACATACACAAGGGACTCAGCTTCTGGAAAGACAAAGTCAAGACTCATGTTACAAAGATGGAGTTCTACTAGCATCCGCACCATGCAGTGCTGTCAGTAGAGAAAATGGTAGCTTTTGCTTCAACCTTCCCATTAGGCAGTCATGATTACCCTGGGATTCCCTTAAGCACCCATCCTTTTATCCCTCCCTGGCACACAGGAGGAGGTTTGAAGACACAAAGATCTGGCGCTCAGAAGATTTCAGGTTTTCTAACAAGTAAAAAGAACTTTCTAAGGAGGGTACCAAATTTGCAGATATTTTGTTTGAATGTACTCATTTACATGGACTTGATGGGCTCCATCACGCGTAATGGTTTCTTGGGAAGACAGACGTCATCACTCTGAATGTCCCTCCACCCCTTCCTTCTTCTTCGTCCCAGCTCTATACACTGAGCATGAAGCCATATGGTATGGAATATCCCTTTGCCCAGCCTGGGTCAGCTGTCCTGGCTGTGCCCCCCCCAGCTCCCCGTGCACCCCCAGCCTGCTCACTGGCCGGCCAGCACGAGAAGCTGGACAGTCCTTGACTGCTTAGCGACCACTGAAAACATCAGTGTGTTGATAACATTTTCTCTTCCCAAATCCAAAACATAACCTCATACTATCTTCTATGAAGAAAATTAACTTTATCCCAGCTGAAACCATTGAATTACTAACAGGAACATCATGTGGAATTGCACAACCAAGATGATTTTTTCTGAAAGGAGATATTTTCTTTATGCCTTTGCTATAGAGGTTCTGCTTTTGACTCAGCAATATCTGTACCATGGAGAATAAGCTGTATTTAATAGTCCTTTAATCACTGAAGTTGCAGCTTCCCATTAAGGTCTCTGCTAGATGTCTCTCTAGCTGCTGGTCAAGACAAAATTAAAGGAATTTGTTATTTTTATGTAAAAATTATTATTTAATATGGTTTTCTACTGTCCCTTTGACATGAAGGCTTAATGAATTAAAGTAGTTTTAAATTAATAGTGAAGTAAGAAACTCTAGCTAACATGACCCTAGCTTCTCTGGCAGTGATGTTTCATATATGTAGACTTCCAAGTTCTTATGCCTTCAAATGAAGATAGGCTGCTGATTCCTTAGAATCAACTTTCTTAGAAGCCTTTATTATTGCAATGTGTTCAACAAAGTAGTATTCCTTAATGAATAATCTTTTTTGGTACAGTACTCAACTACTCTGAAGAATAATTCCTAAGAGTGGTGAAATACTTCAATGGTACCATCCATTGATGTTGATACCGTTATTGCTATTAGACCTTAATGAAAAGGCTAACTGCAGTATTATTTAATTTTTTATTTTGAAATGGGACTGTAGCACAGCTTTACAGATAATGAGAGACTGCTTTTGAATCTATATTGTTTAATTGCTGTAAAAAACAAGTTGTGACAGAAAGTACAGTATTCATCACAGTACATCACAGTAGAAATATGCAACTGCCTTGCTCTAATGCAACATCATAGCAGCTAGCTGCAGTTTATATGTGAGTCGGCATTTTCATCTTTAACCTTTTTTTGATTTCTCATAACTTCCTCAAACAATTATTTTCCTAGTTGAAATGTCTCGTCTGGCATCAACTGAGAAGTAAATTTTAAAAAGTGTACGTAGAAAGGCAAAGAGGAACACAAAAGTAGTTTCCCCATAAGCCATTCAGGAACACATTCTTGAAGGCACAAATGCATAGAATAAGGTTCAGCAACTTTATTTACTTGAAGAATTTTCAATTTGAATTTTTACTTTAAAAAATAGCTGTTTGAAAAATAACTTACAGATGATATGAAATATAATATTTTCTTTGGAGACTGTGCAGCATAGCCTTTGTATCTTTACCGCAGTGGATATCAGAATTTACAGACATATCAACTGAATCATTGTGAACAAGATTGGAAGAAAAAAAAGTAAAAGGAAATAAAAACTTCTAACTTTTAATACTGTATCACAGAACAAGATTGTGTATACATCAGTTGCATTAGGACTTGTCTTCAGGACAAACATATAAAATAGTACTAAGGCAAGGAAGTTTTTGAATAGTGAAACATACCATGGAAAGAAAGAATTTTGTGGTAAGCAGTCTCATGAGGGGACTGTAAATGGTTCTTAAAAAGAAAAACAGGACTGCAACTATAAAATTCTGTTGCCTGTCCTAGATGATTGGTTTTTCTAGAAAAATAAAGCTTTATTATCTTGCATCTGCCAGGAACGACCACATGAAGCAGATGAAGACTTAGTGATTGCACATAAGACATTCTCAAAGAACTACCACTATACTCATATTCCAATGTAACTTCCTGTGTCATGATATGTAGAATATTTCCAATGACATAATGACACTTGATTGGGTTGGTGATTTATAGATGTAGCACTGGGATGAAGCTTTGTAGCTATTAGTCAGCAGCTATTAGAAGAGATCTGAAAGGTGATAGAGTTGCTGACTTGGTAAGGAGGATCTCAAGTGGAAGTTTGAGCATTATAAAGAATGCATTACAGAGAACTCGAATTGTGGGCATGTCTTCATGTTTGTTTTAAGCCTATTGTTAAGACATAGGGAATTATGTACCTTATAATTCACACATTTCTACTTTATTTACTCATGAAAAGGCTATTAATAACTTGTCAAAAATCTCTGAGACAGGCAGAAGTGAAGAAGCATGCTGATGAAGTCTTGAGCCTTACTTAATGTGAGGCCCTACTGTCAAAGAGAAAAAGTGATTTATGGTCTAATGACTAATGTGAGGTTTCTGTGGCCAAACTTAATACTGTGGAAGGTGACATAAGGACCCCTACTTTTAAAGTGAAAATCTTTTAATATATGCTAAAACTTATTTAGGACTTCCAAAACTTGCTTTGGACTCCTAGAACTAGTGTGAGAGAACATAATAAAACTGAATGATATGAACATAGTTCAGCATAACTTCTACTTTTTTTGGGGGGACGTGGGGTAGGGAACAGTTGACTTGATTTCATTTATTGTTTCAAATTTTATTCTAACCAGGAACTGAAGGTTTCTGAAGGTTGTATTTGCATTCAAAACTACATTGACATACAAAATATTTTTAGTAGTGTTGATGTGTCTAGTTGCTATAAAGCAATAAGTATATCAGATGTATATTCCTATTTCAAGCTCTACTTTTTCTATTTCTATTCTTCTATTTCTAATTTAGTTCTCTTGATTGCCTATGGATGGCAACATTGAGAAGAGAAGCTATGGCTGATCCAGTATTATGACCTCTAAGTACAGATTCCCTTCTATCCAGTGTGCTTGTTTTGAGAGGTTCCTTATGCCTGAACTTGGACTTCTTTAAATGAAAGATGTATTTTGTCCTCAGATAATATGAGGTGCAGGAGCCATTTTCTGGCATTTTTCCCTCGTGAGTGAAAAGAAGCAACTTGATATACAGAATACTCAGCCAAGGCTTTTAACTGGAAACTTGGGCAGAAAACCTATGGAACAGCATGAAGGCTGTTTAAGATTTATTAGGCTGATACTTTGGATAAGGAACAGCACTTGGCTCTTAATAAGTTAAATTATTACTCCAATTTATAAATAGAGAAAGTGTGGAAGATGTAGTGTTTTTTTCATTTTTCTTAGGTGTGCTGGCACCATACAGAGAACATGAAATAATACCGAGAGTTCACATCAAATATAGTTTCAGATTTGACCTGCTCTTAGGGCTATATGATGTGATGAATCCAGTGTATTTATTCCTTCTTTAGAAAGACGAAGTGTTTAAGTAAAGTTCTTTTCTGTATCTATATGTAGAACTAATGCACCATAGCATCTCACAGCACGTGGAGAAGCAAATGCTTGCTCTTGGGTGATCCTCAAAGCAGGAGATCTACCTTTAATAACAAATGGGGTTTGGGATATTGGGGCAGCCTATTAGCTTTTTTCCCAGAATTATCCTAAATGTGAAGAAATCTAGTTGAGTGTTTTTTTCCTCAGCCCTGTGTACACAGTTATAAATTATAACAGTATACCAACATATTATTTTTTATAATTTGCAGAAGATACTTTCTGTTTCTTATTGGTTTTGTTTACCTCAGTTTCTCATATGTTTTACATTAGTGTCTGAAACACTACTAACAGTCCTCTGGGAATTATAAAAATAAATTTGTGTATTCTGTGAGTTGTAAGTTAAATAAAAAATTTGTATTGGTTTAAATAAAACACCAGGCTTCTAAAGTGTGTTTATTTCCCCAGAGCTGTATTTGGTCCTATATTTTCAGATCCACAGTTTTGCTGTGACACATTTTAAAAATCAGAAAATTATCTGCTAAAACAGAACCCTTACTGTGATTTAATTTGATTACTGGCACACTGCATGATCCTAATCAACTGCAATTATATAATATAATTTCATGAACTAAGATGGATCTTCTGATCCTATTACGGTTTGACACAGGAGGCTGTCCTGCAAGCCACAAAATATTCATTACTAATGTATCAGACAGATTCCATGTCAGACCAAAAATAAGAACACATAGAAATTTCTTTCTGTATTAATGACTCAGATCACAGAGAATTTATTCCACTGTATACAATGCAAAATATTGCATCTGGGCATGGGCTAGCTCTTGGCTAGTACCAGAAAGAAAGAGCATGCATTTATTTGCTTTCAAGTTTTGTAATGGGCTTAGTAGGAAGTCATTCTCATACTTCCAATTTATTATGATATAAAAGCATACATCTTTGTAATGATCTCCTAAAAACAAAAACTGCAGAAGTCTTGCTTTGAATTCTATTCTTTCTTAAACCTAGACATCACTGAGTAATAGGCTTTTGTCCTGAGGACTTTTATAGTCTTTATGGCATAGCAGATTATTAAGGATAGACTGTTTGATTAATGAACTGACTGTCATGGTAGAACTTGGTTTTGGATTTAATGATTTTTTTGAAATTTACTCTTTGTCATATAACTACAGGGGACTACTGCAGTCCTGTAAATGTAATTTTGAATGGAGTGGCAACTTGTAACTTGTGATGACTTTGCCATCTTGAATCTGTAGAATTAGTAAATCCAGTTTATTTTGACTTTTACAGAGATGAGTAACTATAATAACATCACCATGAAGAAACTCCTGATAAAATCAGCGTTCCAGACAAATAAAAACTGTCCTCCTAGGGTACTGCATCTAATATAATAGAAAATACAATTTTGAAACAAGAGGGCTTATTAGAGTTGCTTTAAAAATAACTACACAAAAAGCCATGCTTGATGTATGTGATGCTTCATTGTAACAATGCATTATTTCTGTGTGCAGGTTGAGGTACAAGGGTGTTTTCTGTGTGGCTGTGTTAGTTAACTCAGATTGAATCTATTCCTTAGCCACGTCCAAGCAGTTACAAAGAGGAGGTATTCGGAACACTTAATTCTGTTCCATGTCTTCTTTCTCCAACAGCCTCCAGGAAACTTACTTCTATTTTTCCAAGGAGTTCTGGAAGGCACCTGCTACATGTCCCCCCTTCTGCAGTGATCTCGGAGTATCAGTTGCCTCACGTGTTGAACAAACGAGCTAGAGCTGATCAAATACTCCGAGCTGAGATTGTCACTTCTCATGAAGCCAGCTGACAAAGACCCGTTCTGGTGCGATCATCTGGGAACCTTTTAGCACTCCCTGTTGTAAGCCTGCTGTTTGACTTCTTTTTGAAATATCTTTATTGTCTCATCTTTTCAAAATGCAGCTTTTTATTCTCTCATGGGATGTTACCTGTCGATCACCCCAGCTCCATGCTGCTTTAGTAATTAGCTAGTTTTTGAGCAGAAGCCAAGAAATAAAAAGGTGAACCCTGCCACGAACTGAAAAGGGGAGGCTGAAGTGAAATTACATATGAGTATCGGAGACCTGATTCTCAGCTGCTCATGGGTGCAGGTTCAGTGCTAAGGGACATTTTCAGCGTACACTGACCAGGAACCTGGTCCCTAAGCTGGGGCAGGCGGGATAGGAGGAAATACGTGGGAGCAATGTTTTGACCTGGGCTAAGGAGTACTACAGAACATCATTCAGATGGTCTCTGAAAAGATCTAGAAGCTGTATGTGAATTGGCAGAATTCATCCATTTGCTCTCTAACATGAAAATGTTTTTCTGTCTCTGACTAATTTGTCACTAACATCTTTCTTCCCTTGCCACAGAAGGTGAAAAACCTCCTTGCACAAATTAAAAAAAAAAACCCACAATACACGACCCTTAAAAGAAGTTAAATGCATTTGAGAAGGACTGTCTCTGGAGAAGATGAAGAGTTTTTTAAGGAGAAAAGAGGTGGAGACATAGGATGTTGTAGGACACTTCAAGAAATAAGGCCTGCTTAAACCATGGTCACAGGACAAGGGAGATTGAGATGAGAGAAATTAGTTTTTTCAAAACTCCTTTATATCTTAATGCTTTGCTTAAACATTCACAATGTTTAGCTTTAAGAAGAATGCCTGATCATTGTGTTCACCAAAGACATCTGAAGAATAGACCCAGCGGTTGCCTAAACTTATTATAGTTAGCTCAAGGTGAACAGTGAACAACCACACAGATATGTGCATGTGTGCATATATATATACACACACATGTATATAAGTGCAGGTACTGCAGTCAATGTCTGTTTCAGGACTGGAAAAATTATTCTATTCAGGCAGGAACCAGAAAGAGCACCTAAGAGACTTGCTGAGTGCACTCTTAGTGACCCTAAAGGGCATGAAAATACATTCAGCCTTGGTATCCTGACTGTGTGCTACCAGGACACCTAAAAATTTCAGAAGGCAACAAATACTCAAAATTGGCTTTCTCTGTAACCTTACTTTTTATCTCTCTTTTTTTTATCCTTTCTCAAAAATTAAAAAAAAAAAAACAAACCCAGTAATAGCAAGTAACAAAGAAGGAGGTTCCCAGATATCATAGTAAATATTGAAGAACTATGAGCAGGTAAGCAGATGGACGGGAATCCGTTCAAACTGGAGAAGAGTAACTGCAGTTAGAGTCCACTGATTGTACTCATCTACAATCTTTCCTGTAATGAATAATCTCACTGAAATAAAATGAAGTTCTCAACATGAATAATGCAAATAGTATGTTCTAATATAGGTGAGTTCATAAGTATTGGGGTTTTTTTTTGAAAAATAACATTTTTGGAGCCCATGAATAACATTAATACTTTTAAGAATTAATGCAAGTTGAGAATTCTAATTTGAAGTCTTTATGTAGTGTTTATTCAATTAAAATGCATATGTGATGTTTTGTCTTCTTAAGACATAGCAAACATTATGACAAGCAAGCTGGCATCACCTTCCTGTAGCTCATGCATAATTTTTAAAGGTGTTCGGTGTGCCTGGGTTGTGAAAGTTTGTGGAAACTCTTTACAAATGCCTCATACATACTGCTTCAAAGCAGTTGGTGTGTATGCATCTTGCTAGAAGGCAAGCACCACTCTGCTCGCTCTTTTGCAAAAACTTTTTGGGTTAAAACTCCTGAGAGGCTTAGAGCACTGGACGTTTAGAGCCAGGCAATATAAAAATACCAGCCCAAGGTTGTCAGTTTAAGGGCTTCACCAGTGAAACGTGATCCTTCTGGCTAATATCCTAGCTGCCATCAAAGGAGACTGGATCCTTAAAAAATGGCAAACATCCTTGGCAAACAACTTGCCCAGGGGATAGTTGTTCTGAGTTAACTCTGATGAATAAGTCACCCAATCCCTATCAATTAAGGGACTCTTCAGCAATTCAGCTCCAGCAAAAGTTGTTGAGTGTCTGAATGGATTCATGTAAAAGGTTCATTTAGACCAACATCTCGTTTCTGACAACATACAGTGATACTTCCCCCAATTTTTCTGCTGACCCTCAGAGCCTGTTCTGGCCCTGAAACTTACCGGGTTGGAGGTAATTTTTGTTTTCCATATCCCTCAATGGATTTTTCTACCATCAGTCAATCCTTTTTAGAGACAATGTCAAATTTTGTCACCTACAGTATCCTCAAGGAAGGAGTTTCACAGCTCAGCTGTGCATTGTGTGCAAAGGGAAGCTCTTCCCTTTGGCTTGTTTTGTAAGGCATACTTGTTGACCCTGGTTCTTATACTGGAAGATGGAGTGAACTTTTTACTGTCCACCTTCTCCATGTCACGCATGATTTTATAGCCACACCATTCTCTTCTCTGTCATCTCGTCAGCCTGAAGAGGCTATTTGATCTATTTAATCATCCCTCATACAGAATCCTTTCCAAATCCTTAATTGTTCATACTACTTCCTTGCCTTTCAAATTCTATTCACCCTTTTTTATGGGGACACCCAAATCCCACACAATATTGCAGAAGGCAGTGCACCATGGATTTATACCATAATGATGCTTTCTGTTTTGTTCTCTGTTACTTTCTATTATTGAATGATGTTCTTCAATCCAACTATCTATCACAGCCCCACAGCCTCATCAGGCCAGAGCACAGCATTCCATACAGAAAATTTAAGTTGTTTTTACACATGTGCATCATTTTTCATTTATCAACATTGAATTTCACCTACTGTTTTATTGCCCAGTTACTCAGTATCAAGAAGTTCTTTTTCATAGTCAGTCCCCATAACTTAATACTGTCAGCAAAAATTTCTAACTCGACTATTCATCTCTTTGCTACTCCATCATGAATACGTTACACAGCACAAGCAAGAACAAATGATAACTTCATAAATTGTATATTATGAAAAGTATTTAGGAAATTTATTTAGGAAATTCAAGTATTTAGGAAAACTAATCATGGTAATATTTTGCCATGGTTTTTCTAAGAATCCATAGGCAGGACAGGCTTTTCTAGGCAGAGGTAGAGTTGTTTCTTAGACCTACTAATATTCTTGAAGGAAAAAAAAAGAATCTTGGACATGAACTCTGTCAGGTCTCAAAATAGAAGTAGCAGCTTTCAGAACAAAATTCACATTAAGAACAATTAGTCAGAATTTACTTAATTATATATCAGTTAAACGATCTCTGGAAAAAAATAGGTCTTGTTACCTAGGCAGCAGAGGAAACATTGGGAGGGTGAAAAGAACTGAAGGGAGAGAAAAATAGAGAGGCAAAACAAGAACAAGAGAAGCTGAGAGACGTGAATAGATACTGATCACTTAAGGGAAAGA
>NW_010519914.1:25263-29010 GCF_000687285.1 Phaethon lepturus
GTCTGTGGAATATGGAGAGGTCAGTGCTAAGGGTGAGACATAATATGCTATAGAGTTCTGAGGTTTGTCTTTAGAAGGTGTTTATTATGTTTCCTTTGTGGAGATGAAAACATCTGCACAAAAATGAAGATGGAGTGATTGTTTTCTGATTGTCTTTCCCTGACAGCTGGATATTTCTGTCATGCATAGCCTGCATATATATGAGTTCATGCTGGTGCATAATAGTTGCCTAGTATCAACTACATATATGCCTTGATAACGTCTGGTGCACTGGTGAAATATTCTGCACTTGTCCAAGTGCACGTGTAGCATCCAGAGATGCTCATGGTCCTGCTGTAGGGAGTATTCATAACGAAGAGTACAGACATGTTAGTGAGTCTCACTTTTGATACGTAGGTACAGTCTATGTTCAGTGTACTTGGGATTATGGAGAATTTGCTTCTGTTGGTTGATTTCATGACGCTGAGAAGCTGCTTAAAGGCTCAGGAATGTGGTTGTGGGAAGATGTCTTCCCAGGATTTTCTTCCAATAGAGACTCTGTTTAATTACTTTCTATGCAAATTCCAGGACAGAATGGTATGTGCTAAGTGGGATTTTTTTTTTTTCTCCTTATAGTTAGATAATTCTTCATGTGGTGTTCAGGGGACTCTTAGAAATACGATCTGTTTCTCTAGGTATCTCTGTTGGCAAAAAGTCCTCTTTTATTTACTAAGGTGATTATCACAAACCAAATGCTACAGTATAAGAGGGTTCGTCTATATCTTTTAGCTTTTGTTGTATGTTTCAGGTGGTAGCTGGTTTATATAGATAGGTATTCTGGCATGCAGGTTTTATATGTGTCATAGTTTGTAGGTTGACAGTGTTTATGCTGTACTCTTTAGAAAGGTGAGATTGGTATAATAGTATTTTGGAGATAATTTGACAGAAGGGTACAAAAAATGAACTTGTGGGGAAAATAGTAAAGGAGTCCAAATTTCTGAGCTAGGTGATAAAGATGACACCTGTGTATCTTCAACTTTTTGGTACTGTTATTTTAAAACCATTCTTGAACATAGCTCATGGGTTCATAGACTATGGGCCCATTATAGTGCTCGTACCTATGCCTGTACCTGTACCACAAATTACTCTCTCAGGTGTGCACATGGATACATGGAAGCCTGACAGTGACACTGGTTTTTGATTTTCCTCAAGCTGTACTGATAAACCTCCTCAATTCCCTCTTTTTCAGCAAAACAGGAGCTGCTAGGTTGGAGGCATGACTTTACATAGAAGTCATTGAACTTCCCTGTCTCTACAGAGCTCCTCTGGTCTTACAGTTCAGGAAAAAGCCCTTTCCCTTGAGAAATGTGTGCACATAAATCATCTGTCCATTGGAAAGATAAGCATATGCAGTAAAATTAGAACCTCATGTACTTCCTCATGCAGTTCATATACCTGAAGGAGTATGTAGTTGCTTTATGTGGTCCCATGTCTTCCTCTGTGCCCAGATACCTCCTGGCCTCTTTTATGACCTGCCTTCAGGGATGGACAGCCTGCTGATCTCCTTCCTACAGCAGCTCAAGTCCTGGTTTTGCTCACTTCAGTTCCAGGGGCCTGCTTGCTCAAAGCACTTCATGTCTCAAAGGCCTGTTAGTTGGAATCTGCATGCTAAAATATGTCTAATGATCCAAAGATGGAAGGACCATTCTTAGTCTCAATTTTGATTTTGCAACAGAGCAATACAAAGGAAGAATTTGACTTACCTAATTTTGAACATCTGTGCCTGAGTCAGTTGCCTATATTACTTTTGTGAGGAGAGTAAGACTTGTGGTGCAGGATTTATCTGATATACTTCAGATGCCTACCTTGAGATGAGATAAATCATTTACTAGAAACACATCTTTCTCCCCACTCATTATGGAAGAGATCTAGGAAGGTAGCTCACATGTAGATGTCTACATTGTAGATGTCTTAAAATAGATGGGACAGACAGATCCTATTACCTGGCCATCTGCCAATAAATTGGCCATTTCAACACAGGAGAACTTGGCCAAATAAATTCCTCTACAAATTCAAAAAATAGCAATGAACTTGAAGTGAGGAAATTATTCATCCTCTGCCACATGCATGAAGTTCTTTCCTACAGATGTAAGAGTTTTGTGTAGTGACAGTGCCTGTAAGACCATTAAACTTGTTAATTTAAAACATAGAAGTAAATAGAGTCCTCTGAGATGAATCCTAAGCATTCTTTAATCCTTTTTATCTCCAACTAGTCTTTTCCAATTTTTACAACAAACAAACACACAAGGTAAAAAAAACCCCAACAAACAAAACCCAAAAGAACTGCTCAGAAACTGCAAGCAAGGAATTTTATGGAAATTCATTGTATTCAAACACATTCTTGAGTAAGTAGTCGGGAAACGATGACTATTGTCTAACACATCCAAATTGTGCGGGGAGGGAAGGCAGAGGAAAATAAACTTTTGGAATTTATTGGAATTTCTAACGCTTTTGTTGAGGCTTTGGGTAGCTGGCCGTCAACACCTCTTCTCTTTTTATTCAGAAGTTTGGCTGTCAGAAGGGAAATTCTTACACAGACTGTAAGGACACTGAGCTGAATATGATTCTGCACTTACTTGATGAAATTTTCCATCAATATCAAAATTTCTTGAAGACGTTATGTAATTCACAGTTTTAGCTCTTAATATCTTAAAATCAAAGCCTTTCATCCTCAAAGTCAAGCAATTTTAAGCTAAGGATGGATTTCGGGTTGCTGCTTGGTCCTTCAGGCTCTGGTATTTAACCAGTCTGTAAGACGGAGCTAACAAGCATTAGACATTTATAGAATACCTTGTGCTGGATTGAAGGAAACAGAAGTCTTGTTAAGACAGTTGCAGAAGAGTCCCTTCTCTTTTGCAGGCAGATTCCAGCAAATCTGAAATGGGAAGCAGACTATGCTCTGGTAAACATGTCTGGAAAGAGAGGGTGAGGCATTGGACCTGACCAGCAGGGCACTGTGGAACTGGCTGATCTCCAGCTCTGGTAACGTTGCCTCAGTAAACTTTACAGGCGTCTCCTTTTCTTCTTACCCTACTTTCTGTGTTGTCTCCTGCTTGTGAAACACAGTGGGAGAATGTTGGAATCTCTGAAATATCAGCAAACAGAAAGGTGAACTTTGGCCCATGGCTTGAAGTCCCTAGGGCCTTCTGACTGCAGAGACATTTAGCTTAGACTTAACCCTGTGGCTGCTGCTAACTGAGCTAAGAGAATCTTGCTGTACTACATGAAAAGGAAACATAAGGTTTCTATGGTGTTTTACTTTTGCATCAACTTTTCATCCTGATTTTATTTACAGTTTGCCTAAACAAGTGTGTTGGGAGCTTCAGAAGTCATTGTTTTCCCGAACTGTACAGCAATCTATGTACAATCATGGGTGTAGCAGAGGCATTTTTTTGTGAAAGCTGCATGTACTTCTAGAGCTCTTCTGGGGGATGTGCCCAGTTCTGTGATTTGTTTTCAGCCCAGAATGAGAGATGCAGATAGAACTGTATATACCATGAAATAAGGTGTCTGCAAGAAATCCGAGTCTTTGTGTATCATATGTACCAACCCTTAAGGAACAGTCCAGCACTGGCCAAACTGGTAGCATGGTAGCCATAGAGAAGTCAATGGGAAAATTATAGATATCCATAGACTTATTGAGTCAGCACTGCTACATTTCTAAATGGAACAGCAGTGATCCATGGAAGAAGTGAGTCCTACTCTTTC
>NW_010519914.1:29041-32504 GCF_000687285.1 Phaethon lepturus
ATGATGGACAATAGATGGTGGAGTTACCGGCTAAGCAACTATTTTCTGTGAAGACCTTTTGTACTGTTGCATACACCAAGTCATAGAAAAAAGTCCTTATATAAAGCAAATTCATAGCCTGAGTTCTCTGTTATTACCTAACTAATATATTTTTACCTACTTCACAATTTAACTGGGCCATTAACAGGCAATTGCATCATAAGTCTGTAATTGCAAATGCATGCAGCTGTTCTTATTCACTGAATTTCATACTGTTGAAGTTTGACTTTCCAAACTTGTTTGGTACGATTCTAGCTTAGTTTTAACTTATCCTCCCCCCACACACTCTTTATCTGCACTTTTTCACTAGCTCAGAGAAGAACAGAGCAGCTATAATCATACTATACAAGAACGTGAGGAAGCTTTTTTCATCACACATCAGCCTGTTGATGAATTGCTTATAGCAGCTCTAATTTAAACTGATAGCATATGCTGGAACTAAGACAAATTATAAAGTGTCCAACAAGTAAGGTAGAGAATGTGAACATGCACTGAAAAACAATTTTAAAATGCATGTGATGGATTAAATGCATTGTGGCATTCAGGCAGAGTATGACAGTTTCTCTGATGTTTTGAAGGACTGCTGTAAGTTAAATGATGGAAGACATTCAGATGAATATTGAAAATAGTCAAAACTAGGAAAAGTATTGAACTAATAAAACAAGAAGTTCAGAAAGTCCAAGAAGGAAAACTTGAAAAATGAGACTGTGTAGATAACCTGCTTCTCCCCATACCCAGCTCCCACCCCCCCAAAAACCAAACCAGCCACCCAAACAACAAAACAAAACAGACAAACAAGCAACCAGGGGACCATGAATCAGCCCACCAGTTCTCAGGAAAAGGAGCAATTGGAATCGCTGCAACCCAAGTGAGAAGAAATGGCAAGGCAGTGGAAATTTCTTGGGACTGTGTAATATAATAGTATAGGCATGGCAACCAAATTAAGGAGTGAGACCAGCAGAAGGGAAGTGGTACTTATAGGCTGCAATCTGCATTAGGCTGCCTGAATATAAAGGAGATAGATAGTAAAAATTGGTAGAAGGACAATTAATGAAACCTGAGAGAGAGGGGAGATAACAAACCTACATCTTCATAATCAGTAATATTCGTACATACTTTCTAAGCTGAACAAAGAAATGTAATTCTGCAAAAACAGGCTAATTTGCATTTGTCGTCTCCACTGAAAGACAGAAAGTACATATAAACTGTCATTTCATGAACAGACTGTCCTAAACCCTAACCAAACGGATGAAGAAATAGCTACAGATAGTGTAAACTTGCATGAACTAAACTGTGCTTAGAGCACAGTGGTTCTACTTCACAGGTTCCTATGTCAGGCTGCCTGACAACACAGATGTCCTCACTTCGATGAGAAACTTTAAGTTAAGCATGTCATTGATGTGTATATATATATGATAGCCTCATAAAACAGGTTCAGGCAGACAGAGCCTTCTTGAAAAGAAAGACAGTAAAGGGATAACAAAACTGTAGGAAAAGTGAGCAGGAGAAGGCAGAAGGACAACACTGACAAGATGACATGATACTTCAGTGAATGTGAGGGCCTCCCTCTGAACAACTGAGAAGATTATGTGATGGGCAATGGGAAACTAATTATTTACATAGCACAAGGATGTGCTGAAATCAAGGAAGAAAAGACACAAGGTTACTCTTCCTATTCTTCTTCCCCTAGATTCTTGCAGCACTTATCTGTTGGGATAACATTAACAGAAACATCATTCCCTTAAAGGAAAAGTCCTAGTGGTGATTATTTGTGATCACTATTGAAGTATCAATTATTTGTTTATTTCTGCATAGAACTGGATTTGCTTTGCTCTACTGCATAAGATCCTAACCCTAAAATGTTGTAAAAAAAAAAAAAAAGAGAACTTTCAAACAGGACAATGGGTCTCTTACTGAGCATGTTCTCTGCTGACTTCCAAAATACAGTATGCAACATGGTTCACCCTTTCTGCTAGTACCAGAAAGGTGACATTTGCTGCAAGAAATTAAGTTGCTCTAATGAGCTTAGAAAAATCATGTTCATTTATTAACTTTAATGGGTGATCACCTGCAGAAATGTTTGAAAGTTTTTAACCAGGTTCTTTAGCTCAGGCCCATTATTAAAGTGACAGAGCTGGCAAGGCTATGATTTAATGAAAGAGAGATTGGTGTGAGGTCGTAACGAGAGGAAGGATCTCCCCTGCCGGTAGGAAATAGGTTAAGGAGAAGACTGGGACTAGTCAGAATGAGAGACTGGCACAGAGAACGGATAATGTGGGAAAGAGGCTGGGAAGGAGGTTAGGCAGATATGAGAAGCAACTGTGAGTGCAGGAGAGACCTGAACTGGGCAAACCAAGAAACCAATGCAATATTCCTGCCTGTGGTCTTTTATTTCAGCTGGATGATCAATGAAAAAGAAATCTTCCAAAACAGTTATCTAAATGTAGATAACACTTTTTATCTTCATCAAATTATTTGTACTTAACTTGAGAACGGAATATTTTAAAGCTTTTAAGGATACAAAAGGAAGCAAAGGTTCTTTCACTGGTAGATGAGAATGCTTTAAAACTTACATCTGTATTGTAAAAGGAAAAAAAGTCACACAAGTCTGTGCCTTGGGTTTTCTGTGACAGGTTAATCTAAACATGAATCTGTTGCCCATATAGTGTGAATATGATTATTTAATATTAACACCTGCCCCTAGGTATCTTAGCAGCATCATAACATGTCCTTAGGGGTCATTAAAATTGCTGAAAGTTTAGTCAATGTTTCCCTCTTTGCTTTATGCAAATTTATTAAATTATGAGCACAGAAAAAATGAATCAGGACATGAACTTAGCTGCTATTAATTTAGCTAAGCAAATTAAAAAGGAAAAATCCAGAGACATTTTATAGTGATCAGTAGTAGGCAGTTTTGTTAACAACATATTTGAAAAATTGAAGTAATTCAAGCTGTCCCATTCTTCAACATCACCACAGAAATCATCAGGTGAAATCTGCCAGAAATTCTGTTGAAATGTGTTTGAGGAATTTAGCTGGGGAACCAAGTTTCATAAAGTCTGGGATAGAAGGGAGAGGAAACAATATTACGATAGGCAAATTTAATATAGTTTTTTCTAAATGTCTGTAGCCTTCTTCAGCATATAGCAAATCCTAGTGAAGGGTTGATATAATGTTCTGCTTTATAACATTTTGCACCTATTTGAGTCTAAAGCCCCAAAGCTGCTCTTCTGTATTGTAGTTTGAAGAAAGGAGAAATGTAAAAAATACTGTAAAACACTTGTTGGTCATACCTCACGCTTCTACTCCCTTACCTAAAGGAAGGTCCATAAAGACTGTCAACAGTTCCAGGGGCATGTGGTCATTCTTATCTACGAATAGTCAACAGGGGGTGAGTCATTCATATATATATATATATTTATAA
>NW_010519915.1:0-13040 GCF_000687285.1 Phaethon lepturus
TGTAGTAGAAGTGAAACTAAAAAAAAAAATGCAAAAAGAAAAGAGTTAGTTGCCACCACTTTGAGACTGGAAACCAAAGATACAAGGACTAAGAATTTTAATTGAAAAACGTGGATGTTAAAGGACTATTAGGGGCATTCTGTGCCTGAAGTTTAGGCTGAATAAAATTGTTCAATACAGTCCTGGTAAGTGCTAACCAGCATTGTGTTCTTGCCGCTTGGTAGCGGTGAAGCATATGATTTTCAAAAGCATGCAAACTGATTTACAAACCCAAATACCACTACTTTTCAGCAACTTCAGCATGGAGTGAACATGTAGGTAACTATACAATGCCAACACATACTTTCTCAGCCTTCAGCAAATGTCACCAGAAAAGTCCACATCTGGTACAGCAAGACATATAGCAAATAAAAAAAAAAAATCAAACCCCAATACAATGAGAATATATTTTCATTCTGTGTGTTCAAAGTAATTGGAAATAACCAATGTGTATTTTATCAGCATTTCTACTACTCAGAAATGCTACCTCAAACACTCCTGAACATGACAATCAGAATGTTTACTACCATCTTGATCTCCTATGTAGTAAAGGCTTACTTCATTGGAACAGAAATATGTCCCACTAGAATATTCTAAGTATTAGTTTGCATGCAGAGAATCCAACATACCTCCCTAGCTGTTTCTTCTACTAGCAAGCCATTGCGCGAGCCCGATTTTGGAAGATCCTACAACTTTCCAGTGAATCCAGACAGATGGAAGTGATGAGTGAAGCTTTTCATGCTCTCACTTTCAAAAATTCTCAGACGTTTTCTCCTTGATAGTACTTCCTCTTTGAACAATTCTTTGTGAATCACTATACACTTTCCATTGTCGCCCCACCAAATGGACTCAAACCAATTGTTTTTAACAACATCCCAGAGCTTCTTCAGAAAGCTGAGGCATGTAGAGGCATTGCCTTTGCTAGAGCTCTCCTCAGATGAATATAGGCACTCTCTTTTTGACCAGGTTTGTAGAGACCTTTCTTCTCTTGGAGGTCCAAAAGCAGCCTTACTACCTGCTCTTTGTGTCACATGCTCGATAGAGGGAAGTTGTCGAGCCTGACGAATCAACTCACTTGTCCAGAACAGAATTACATGAAGTTTCCGATGAGGAAAACTCCATTTTAAATTCTTTTTTCTCAGCTTGAGTAAATTTTTCAGTTGAAGCCATCTACCCAGACAGCCAGCTGAAGGGAAGTGACCAACTGACTGAGAATCCCAAGGGAAAATTCTCAAACATCACTACGACACCCATGCTGCACTGCCATGACATCAGAGCAGTGTCCACTTCCTAGCAACAGGAAACAGCAGCAGCACATCCTAAATAGCACTTGTTGCTTTTAATTTACAGATTTTTTCACTCGAGCCAAAAAGCAAATAAAACTGCAACAGAATTTTAAGTGTAGGATAGGATAATGATGTGTTTGGTTTCAGCTAGTAGCTGGTCCACTGGGGGGAAGGCAGAGGTCTGCACTATTAGGAATGAAAGCGCCACATCTCTGAAGTTTTTCAGGTGTGCAACTTTCACACATGCAGAAGTGTCCATAGACTCTTTACTCTTACCTCATTGCTATGCTAACACCAAGGAAACATGATCCGTGGTATTTAAGCTACCTAAAATGTACATTCACCTAAAAACAAAGAGCAGCTGCAATGATGTGGGAGTATCCAACATCTGTTTTTATAAACTACTGACGTATTGCTTTCAAAGACTAAATTTCTCTAGAGCACCCAGAAGTCCAAGACAATCTGTCAAAGGAGGTTTTTCCTCAAAGAAGAAAATGCTATACCAACACCAATGAGTTACTATCTTGAAAAGTTTAATCGTTTACACCAACACAAAGTTGGTAATGAAGACCAAGCTATGATATTTATACCAGCTAACCAACAGCTGTAAAACCCACAACTAATGTTTCTGGCAGAAGACTGCACGCACAATGCAAGAGGGAACAGCTTATTAAACACCCAGTCTAACGGGAGAATGGTGTATATGCTTCTCATGAAGAATTAAAACGTGAAACTGGAAAAGCAACAAAAGCAACACTTCCAAGCCAGTGCAAAATTTGAAATACTTCCATAGCTAACTCAAAAACATCATGTAAGTTGCCATACATTCCATTTCCCCTCAAAAAGCTTTCCAGTCTTGCCTGAGAAGTGCAACACTCCTGTGCCTCCATGGTTAAGACAATGATTGTGGCTGAACAGAAAAAGTAAAAGAGGTACTGTACTAAGGCATCCTCAAAGCATTTAAAAACAGATGTGGAAATCAAGTGTATATTTAGGACCTAAAGAACACCTGGAATATCATAGGCATTTCATACAGGGTTTTTAAAAAAATACTTTTAGATAATACTTAAACTGTACACAACAAGACTTTTAAACAATATATTACACTAAAATGTTCATATAAATACTATACAGGCAAGCGTGCAACCAACCCATTAGGAAGGTTCACAAATTAGACCACCACATATCTCTGGAAAAGCTCTCAGATTATCTTCAAGATCTCTGATTTGTGTAATCCAAGCCACTGATTCAGCAATACCTATTTTAAAGTAATTGGGACAAGGCATGAGATGAAATACATTTGTCTGCTGATTGCCAGTTCAAATTTAATAGGCTACTGTCATCTTAATCTGGCATATCAATGTTTAATTTAGGAGGTGGAATCACATATTTTCCAGGACTCTGTGTAATGACCACTCCAGTCTTTTTTCGAAACATTGGTGCAATTTTTGGTGGTTCAGGCAGTGGCATTTCTTCTGTTTCCTCATTATCTTCATGATGAAGATCATAAGAAATATTTCCATATTCTCGTAAGAATGGGAAAATTTCCAGCAGGAACTGGCAAAAGTCTTTGCGAATTCCAAACCACCCTAAAACAAAAAAAATTAATTTCACATTATTGCAGAACAGAATGAAAATTTAATTAAGTAGGAAGACTCCGCAATCTCATTTAAGTTCTCTTGATTGTTTGCGTATGAACAATATGTTAGTGCTACTTCTCAGTCTGTTACTTACACCTATTATAGAACAACATTACAGTTCAGATGACACACAGATATACGTACACGCATTTGTGTACCTCTGCATGTCTGCACATGCATGTCTGTGTGTATATATCCATATGTATAAATTACAGCTATACTACCACAGCAAGAATCCATTTCATTTCACATGTTAAGCAGTGTCAGGTCACATTAGCATGCAGAGAAAGAACACAAAAGAGTCTTCATCTCAATCAAAGCAATCTGTGCCACATGGGAAGACATTCATGCCAACTTTTGTTTGGTACATACAGGTTACAATACCAAAAGGAATGTGATGGCATAGGCAGACACAGATTAGTATATATTAGTATATATTCAGTATTCCCTAAATACTTTTGTTGGTAGCCAAATATGATATGATGCCAGGAGTTTCTCATCCTTGGTATTACCTCTGCTAGATTAGAAAACAGTACACATCCTGTGTTTGTCATGTATTTTGCTATACGCAAAGACTTGGAAAGAAAGCATTTAAGTAAGTGGCACTTGTAATTTAGCAGGTGACACTCCTCCATTCACCAATACCAAAGGTCAGTGTTAAGAGGAACAGCCTGCCCAAGTCAAATCTTTCACACAGAACAAAAGCAAGGTATTAAGCATTTGCCAGGGAAGATCCCACACAACCCATCTTTTTGCAGAGACTATACTTCACAGCTAACTGGTGTATTTCGCTTAGCACTTTAAAGGTGTAATTCTTCTGAGGGTCCCTTCAGGTGAATAGTCTTTTTTAAAAACTTACATCAATATTTATTAACCCTATAGAGGATAAAATGACATTTGACTTTCCAAAAAGATTAATGTGGCTATAAATTCAGGGCATGCACTTAAAAAAAAAATTTTAAAAAAATCACCAGTAACAATTTTCCACTCAATAACAATATAAAAGTAAACTAAAGGTACGGAGATAAACTTAGTCATGACCAAACAAAGAAATTCTTAGTGTACTTCACAATCAGATCAAAACTGAAGTGAATTTATATAACAAAAATCACAGCTGGTTCCTTTCAATTCTGAGAAATCCCAACAAATTTTACTGCCTTGTCAACAAGGCACATGAACTGCAACATGGATGGGAAGAGCTACTCATCTGCACCAGTTCAGTAACATTAGATGGCTGAAAGTGCAAACGCTCCTTTTGGCAGCACTAAAAGCTCAGCAAATCCATGCTGGCCACTCAGGCAACTGAAGACACAACCAAGCAGCACAGAGCACTATTTGGCGAAAGAAGAAAGATTATACTAGTGCAGGCTACTAGGACAAATGCTGATTAAAAATGGTAGCTCCTACACTATTTTCAGAACCCAGAGCAGAAAGATCCAGTCACGTCCTGTGAGAATGAAGCCCATGGAAATAAGGAAAGAGAAAAGGCTAAGTTACAATTAAAATCGGATTGAGATTTCAAGTTGAGTCTGAGCAGAAGATATGCTCTTACAGGAATAAGAAAAAAAAGCAAGAGACACTATAAATACTGAAAACTTACTAAAATCACCTGAAAACAATACTAACAGAGATATGTGAACTCTTTCATGAGCGAATATACACAAAAAAGCCTTTTTGAAAATACAAATCTTAATAAAGGACATTTAAAGCCTTGAGTTTCAACCTTTTTTCATGATTTTTAAATACTTACAGTGATTTCCTCCTTTTTGTCCAAATGTTGTTGCCATTAAAGTTATCAGTGAAAGCCAGAGAGGAACAAATATGGGTATAAAAGAAAAAGAGTTATGCCCATCCAGTCTGTGTACCAGTAAGATCTAAATGGCAAGAACAAAATTATACAATGTCAGTTTAATTGCAATACCTACTTTCAAGCTTCTTAAAACAGACACTGATCTCAAATCTTTAACGTCACACATCTGTGAAGAAAAAATGACCCCCACAGAAACATGTAGTTACAGTTCCAATGTGATGCCTATTTTACTCAAAACAACTTTAAAGAAACATAGAATTCTTGGGGTTTTTTTTTTTCCACATTTGCTATTAATATTTTATTCCGAACCAAAAAACAGTATTCTCATTTTACTAAGTTCAAAAAGAAGCAGAGCAACATTCATCACTCACTGAAAAAAGAACAAGATACTTAAAACTTGTTATGCTTTTCCATACCTCAAATGTGAGCAGTGGCACTACAATTGTCATCCAGCTGACGGCCATCGTTATGTGTGTCCTCCTTTGCTCAGCAATCACATCCATAGAGCGCAAGAACAGAACAGACCATACAATGTAATAGAGCACTACT
The DNA here is from genome assembly GCF_000687285.1 of Phaethon lepturus. Lineage (NCBI taxonomy): Eukaryota > Metazoa > Chordata > Aves > Phaethontiformes > Phaethontidae > Phaethon > Phaethon lepturus. Next base: position 5,325 of record NW_010519915.1, read on the forward strand.
AGACACAGAAAGGACATCAAGATCCACAGTGGAACACAAACAACCTGAAAAAAAAAGAAATTAACTGCTTTCCCCACCCCGACAGTGATACATTTTTATCAGTTTGATTTGTTTCAGGTGGGGGTTTCTTAAATAAAGCAAGTCTACATATGAAGTCTGTATATGTACTCAGATACAGTACATATCTGAGTATGTATATGTACTTTTCTCAGTAATGAGAAAAAAAAATTTCAGTCTAATGCTCTTTAATATAACCTCTAACAGGAAAGTTTCACAAGCTGTTATGAGCCATATTACCTCTTTGGGGTTCGTTCCTCAGTTAGCTTTGTAAACCCCATCAAGATGAAACAACTTAATTTTAAGTCCATGTAGTTCATCTTTAATAAGACTTCTGTGATTTTTACATGGGCTCAAACAGTACTTGAAATTCATTTCAGCAAGTATTTTCTACACTGGACATCTTACTTGAAATAGTTTCTAAATTAGATACTTTTCCTCATTTTTTGGAAAAGAGAAAGGACAGTGATAATCATGCCAGATTATCAGTTTTACAGTAGTTTACAAAAACCCAGACACAAACAGTGCTTTTGTATTCTAAAGGCACTCAGGACAGGAGATCTCAGCAGTTTTGACAGTAACCACTTGCACAGTAAGTGGATTTACATGCATGGTAACACAACAAATAAAACCAGTTATTTACCACCCCATATTTACCAACACATTCCCTAATTCACCAGTCATTTTCATGGCTAGTTTAGTGTTCCCACTGGAAACTTCTGGTGAGGATTTCTCTTTCAACAACTAATCAGAGATTAATCACAGTTGATGGCACATCCCTCTCCCCTGAAGGATGAAAAGAACAGCCTCTCTTTCCCATGGCCACTGAATGAAGTGCCAGACCTTCAGCGACAGATTGTTAAACAATCAAAAATGTGATCATGGACTCTGATCATACATTAACTGTTCCCTATAGTAATTATCTTTATGAAATTCAGCATTTAAACGAAGGTAAGAAGAAAACACTTGTTACATACAAGCCATGGCCATCTGATGATCTCATCTAGTCTGAGTGCAATAAATATGAACTGTAGAATATTGACTGAACACAAGATTTCCAGCTAGAGAAAGAAAATACATTAGTTAACTCATCGCATGATAAAGCCATTTCCAAGATAACCAAACAATCTGTTAAAGGACTTTTCTGACTCCATGCTTATCATTGCAATATGGAACGTCATTTGCATTTACATTAGATATTACTAAGCACCCCTAAATTTTGGAAGCTGTGATCCCAATAGAGTAACTGTAGAGGCAGCTGTCCCATGAGGAGAGACCTTTCTGGTATTTAAAAAAGCACTACCTGCAACATTTTGAGCGATTAAAGAAATAAGAAGAGCCAAACTAATCAGACTGAAAAAAAGAAAGTTTAGAAGTCCCAGCTGTATATGAGGGGAGAAAGAAATACATACAATAGTGTATGACATCCAAATTCAATCATTTACTGTATAATTGAAAAATATTTTAAATGACACTGAAGGCACTTGATTTTTGAGGCAATACAGAAAAGCAATACTTCTCAATACAAATGTTAATGAAAGCTTTTTGCATGTCCTGCTTGCAACTATGAGAACTAACCCTAAATTATAATTAATTTAAAAAAACCCACTTCAACAAAGTGAAACAATGAAACACCATCAGACTTGGCAAGCTTCTGTTTCTAAAGTTTATGGGCAACCCTACAAGCTTAGAGATTTCAAAGATAGAGATTTCAAAGATCAAACAGAGAATTATTATCTGAAAGTCTAAGTTAGAAACACTTCTCCGTTTTAAGAAACCACATAGGTATGTAAGGCATCTTTGAAATGTAATATTCCTCAGAAAGAAGACACTACATGAGGCTTCACTAACATACATGATTGCGTACTATGATCTCTTGGATAAATTGCCTTTGAAATTCACAGTACAGGGAGTCAAAATCCAACAGGCAGCAGGCACTTGCCTACTTCAGAGGCTGGACTGAAGTGTTTACTGTTGAAGTACAGATTACTTTAAATTGTACCACTGGCTTTCTCAAAAGAATAAACCACCAAAAACCCCCACACTCAAGCATAAAACCAAGCAACCTGAAAGCTACAAGAGCAAATAGAGAGAAAAACAATAAAAAAAAAATCTGAGGATCATTCGCTATAAATAATTTTTAGCCTCAAGTTAAACATTTCAGCTATATGACAAGTGCATGTATACTTGGAGTGGCTAGGCTCACAATTAATGAACTCAACATGCCTTAAATAAATGGTGCTTTATTGACTGTAAAAATAGCGTAACACATAAAAGAAAGCTTTTTCTGAGGCCACCATGATACATAGACAAAACTCCACTATGTACTCACTGATCACCTAATCAGTTTCAGAAAAGGAACAAGCAGACAATGTATTTCAGATTAAATAATTATGAAAATAATAATAGATTAACAGCTGCTTTGATTACTCATGCTAAAAATTAATATCCTGGATTAAAGACAGGCCCCTCTTGTTTCTAGCAAATGGAAGGGAAATAATGAAATCTTCCCAGAGTAAAAAGAAAAGAAAGTAGAACAGAACTAAGTGAAGATGGCAAAATAGTAAAAAAAAAAAAAAATCTAGTTGACAGCTCAACTGCATAACTTATTTTCTTTGAGACAGCTGCTGCCTTTTAGGGGTCAGCAGATTCCATTTTCTTCTGCCAGTACTTAGCAGCTGTGTAGTCATGTGTAAATCGATGGGTAATCAAGCATCAGTGGATGGCAAGTACTTCTACATAAATTTTACTGTTAGGAATGGTTAATTGTGAATAGAACTCCGCAAAATTAAATTCTATTTGCAATATTTTTAAATCGACAGTTTAAGGTATCAGTTTACCAGCCATCCTAACAATCACTTACCAGAAATGTTTCTCTCTCCAGCAGAAGCCAAGTTTATCTCTAATGTTATAGAAATATTCCCTTGAAACTAAAAAAGCTGAAAAAGCTGAACAAGTCTAAAAATCAGATTTTAATCATCATGGGGTAGTTTGATGACATAGTGGGGGAAAAAAAATTCCTTAAAAAAAATCAGTAAGAATTCTAGATTTATTGCAAAATGCCACAACTGTGGGAAGATCTTGAGAATCCTTGCAAAGTTCTTCCAAAACCAAAAGTAGTGAGTTAGAGAGAAAAGATGACAGAAAATAAAAAAGCTTACTGGTTTACACCTACCATGTGCATTCCCAAATTAAAAGCACACAGATTGGGATAGTAAGAAATTTTCAACCCTGATTATCTAGGGCTCTAGAAGTTCAATTTTAGGGACAGTGCTCACTATCAGTGGAATTTTCTTCAGTAATTTCCATTTAAGTGTCTAATATCAGTCCATACTGCAGTTTATGGTGAGGTTTTTGTAACACACAATAATAAAAAGGCAAGTTTAAAACATGCTGCAATTTGGTAGTTGAAAAAAACTAGAAGATATTAGAAAAAATTATATTATTCCAAATCCTGATCTTTCAGTGTAGCAGGTCAGTGCAAACAATTAATTCAGCTGATGCACTCATCCATATCATGCTTCACCAAGAGATGAACTGTAACTGAATTGAGAGTTTTGCATTGCCAAAGATTTTTACACATAACAAATGAAGCATTACCTCCAGAGACCTGTCATGTCGGAATCCCCACACACAAGCTGCAACTGACACTGGAGATACAAAGAATAATGGCATGAAGACCAGCAGCCAGAAGTGGGTTCCTCTTTCAATCCTGTCACACACCAGAACTTCAAACATCAGCAGTAGCAGGTGGATGCCTACTGCAATTAACATAGCTTTGAACTCCACACAGGTTTCTCCTTCTGCTCTAAAGAGACGATAAGGAAGCATTCAGTTCGCTTGCCAATAAGAAAACACACTATCCTGCAAACATCCCAAGACACTTTTTTACACTTGTGTACGTTCATTAAAATAAGTGTTAACATCTCAAACTTCACATTAGGCCCAAATAGCCACTATTAAACTACACTCCTGATGACCTAACAGGATTTCTTGCCCATAAAGCTGCACATTTAACATACGTTACTCAAAGGGGGCAATGGGATTTTTACAACTTGAAAATTTTGCAAGGTTTCCATAGCTGTGCAGATAAACAGCATTTCTTTGCTACTACGTAAACACTCAAATAGCTTATTACCTAACAGGCTACATGATAAGTCTAAAATTATGTTTGGTTCCTAGGCCAGCTTTCATTAAATCAACATCTTTCCCCAGAATTTCTTTATTCACCAAAATCAGCGTATTGCAACAGACTATTATCTCTTACTAAAAAGTAAAATGCCTATAAAATAACAGCGCACACACAGAGAAACCACACTTTTTCCTACACAAGTAGGACCATTACTAGAAGGGGCAAACAAGACCTGAGAACCACACAATACAGTGTATCGGAATGAGACAAGATTAGTGCACAAGATTAGTCATTTAATATACACCGTAGACAGAAAAGAGGATTAAATTTATTGCACCTCATTTAAGGTAGTTTTTCTTTTCCCCCTAGCCTGTTCAAATGCACATCCTACTTGGATTACCAAAAAAGTAAACACTATTTCATATAAAGGTCTGAAAGTTATTTTACCCTAGACTGGTAATTAAAACAATGTTAAACAACTTTGACAAAAATAAAAAGGAATTTGTTCCCACAAACATCTTACTTTGCAAATGGTACACATTTACCTATATTTGTGTATTAAACTACTTGAATATTACTTATAAAACTGCAACTTAAGTCTGAAAAATATTCTCTATGTTCACTAAATATTCATCCATTTGTTCACTGAGGTTATATGGACACCAAGGAGGGGGAAAAAATAAAAAGAATCAACATTCTTCAGGCTGATCTGTACATTTCAGGAAACTGATTTAAAAAATAACCCAATTAAATACAGTATATTCCTTGTGCATACAAAGCCACACATTTCCATATGGCTTATACTAAAAGTATTCCCAATGTTCTAACAGAAAAGCACAGTCACTGCATGAAAAGTTGTAGCTTCCCAAAGGCAATACTGTTGAAGCCTGTGATAAACTGTTGCAACTAGGATTAAGATATCCACAGCTGCATAAAGCTGTCTGCATATGCTGTAGGTTATGGTAATTATTTTAAATAATTTGAAAACAAACCTTCTGGATGCTCTATCTTATGTTGTTAAAAAAACCTATTTGTGAATTTGATTCAGTACAGAAAACACATGATGTTCCCTCTGTTTTGCAAAAGAAATATCCTCAACTTACCGATACTGTGGGTTTCGGGCCCATACGCCTGTTCCCACTGAGGCACCAACAATCACCATTAACTTCCATAGCCATATTGGAGCAAATACGGCCCAGTAACTCCATTGAATTTTGTCATCCAGACGTAAGGAGAGCAACACAGAAAAAAGCAGCAGGCAGGCATAAATAAGAAATTTGCTATGAAACAAACAAACAAAATCCCAGAGTCAGAAATTAAGGCAGGCAGCTTAACATGAACTTTGTAAAGAACAAGAAAATAAGTCATAGCTGAAATTTAATCAGGATACTTCCTAGCAGAAAACGTGTGTCAAACTTCATTGCAAAGAATCAAATCAGTTCTGGAGAGTCAAATATTTCATCATAAGTTTAGCATGTGTCATCTCTTTCACTTATAAAACCATTGCTTCAAGGGAACACATCAAAAGCATTCTTGCATGACAAACTTAATGAATGGACATCTATAAATAGTTCCCTCCCACAAGGATCCAGTCAGGAGCTGTATTATTAGAAGCTCAGAAATAATACCAGTTGCACATGTTTTTAGAAAATGCGTTCTTCCATACAAATCAAATGAGACAGTTAAAAATAGTGTGGATAAAATTACATAAATTATGTATCTTAATTTCTAAAATAAAAAACTAAAGATTAAAAGCTATTACATATTGTAATGAGGCAGACTCCAGAGTTTTTTTTTTAAATTATTTTTAAATTCAGTTAAAAAAGCAACATTATAGAAAAAAAACAACAGGTGAAACTTTTAACAAAAGTTGCTGATTATAGAGTGCAGTTTCCAACTAGAGTACTGAGGATGGTGCTTTCAAGTCTCAAATAGTTATGTTGATATATTTTATAAACTAGTCAACCTAAGAATGAATAAATGTATCCAGAATACTTGAAAGCAGTGGCAGAGAAATTGCTTGTACAACCAAAAATCAGACAAAATAATTACATAGTACATGATTTTCTCACACTACAGGAAGGGAAAAAGTCATCCACCCATTCACCAGAGGATTACAGACTGCTTTATAAGACACATAATTAAGCTACAATAACACTTCAGTGAAGTAATTATATGTATTTTAAAACATGAATAACCTAAGGAAAAGAGTAAATACTTGCTACAGAGTAAAGCAGCAATATCAGGAATACTACCCTTACTTCAACAGCACAACTCAAACTACCCACTTTCACTCTTATCAAATAACAAAACCTTTGTCACATCAGCATTGCCCCATTTAGACATCAAGCTGCTTTGTCTCTATGCAGAACAAGTGTCTCTGCTGCCCCTTAATAAGAAAAAGCAGTTTTACTGTGTCAGCATCTCCTCATACGCTTGGTGAAACTACCTCAGGATAGGATGATACGAAACAACAGTCCCTCTTCACAGTCACAAAGAAATCCCTCAACTTCCAAGGCTATCCATACTTTTCCAGCATTCAGTATTTGTATAATTTGTACATTCCCTGGCTCCTCAATAAATACAAAATTAAAATGCCATGTGGTAAAATACCAGTGTTCTCTGCATGTTCCAGTAAACGTCAAAACATTCAAGATTAAGTTATCTGTACAAATGCAACATTTAGCTTGCTCGTTTGTCATTTAGATGGCATCCAGATAAGCGGCAAGCATCGCTTAGCAATAACAAAACTTTATAAGCTTCTGGAACTTCTGTTCCTACTTTTCCATTACTTCCAACCACGCATATTTAAACTGCTTATTTCAACCTCTCTCCAACAATGCATTTCCTGAAGCATTGGTTACCCTTCTGTTTGTCTAAACAGCTAACTGAACACAGCTTTTTGTAATTGCAATCATGTAAGGCCTCTTTCACAGGCAAGATTTTTCCAGGACTCTCAGTATTTCGTCACCCTGTGCAAGTTACTTGCAGGCCTTTATTCTGTGGTCTCAAAACACCTGCTAACAACAAAACCAGTAAAATTCAACTCATTCTCTCAGCTTCTTTAAAAGTTACATGTATCCGTACTTGCTTGTATGGATATCTATAGCGACTATCACCCTGTTCATTTTAAGGGAGCCCAGAATGAAGAATCACCATCAGCAATTCTCCGCGTCTAGACTAGGATCGTTAGGCTCGATACCTTCACACCCGCAGAAAACGAGTCTTTACCATACACTAAATGCCTGCGGTAGAGTGTAAGGCACCTTTGCTTTCCAGTGTAAAGCTTTACACCCCAAATCATCAAGTCGAAAAATGCAAAAAAACAGAATGAGACTTGGAGTAATTTGAGTTAGATAAGAAAACAAAAAAGATTATTAGAATTCGGCCTGGAAACCAGCTGACGAATGCCCGTGCTTGCAGCCACCCTGACCAAGAAGCAGCCGAGGGGAGCACACACGGACACTCACGGGCCTTGGGAAGGAAACCAGGCAGGAACGGCGTGTTCCAAGCGTCCCCGCGCCGCC
>NW_010519916.1:0-8639 GCF_000687285.1 Phaethon lepturus
GGCACAGAATTAAGCAGATTTGATCTGTGAATCTAGCTATTGCAATAGCTCCTGTTCAGGACTCCCACTTTTCTTCATTTAATAATCATGATTTGGGTTTAACATCTCAACCTGTGTGACAAGGAATACTGTAAAAATGCCTTTTCTCATGAGATACACCACAACCCTCTCCTTTGCTGTGATGGTGGTATTCTGGGAGTGAAATGCACAGATTTCTTACTCTCTTCCAGGTTCTGCAGGGGACCACTGGCTGCTCCCTCATAGCCCTCTGCCCCCACTTTCTTTGGGGGGGTATATTCAATGAGATCACCAGTCATGACTACTTTGCTAGAGCCTGACCTGTAGCTTTCTGCATGCATGTAAACTCTGCTGCTCACTGGGTCTAAAACTCTCTGATGTCCTGTGACAAAGGTATAAACCTATTCCTGCACCTGAGAAATTTAAACTCCTCCCTCACGTGGAATGGCAAACCTCCCCCACCCAGGATGTTCTGAGAAACAGCTCTGTTTCAGCTTGGTCTCTACAGCTTGGTGCTTTTTTTTTCTGAATGTTGGGTAGTTTCCACAATTATCAAAAATGCCAACTAATACTGAACGAAGCATTTAATGATTTTGTTATTCATTTTCTAAAATGTATTAAGAGATTGAGTAAAGCAGTGTTTAATTTAGAAAACAGCATTATTACAGTCTGTGGAGAGTGAAAATGGAAGACTGAAAAGGCACAGAAGTGTATAACAATACAGTAATCGACATGCATTGATAAGAATATGTGCATATGTATATGTTCAGAAGTAGTGCTACTCATTCGTGCTTTGTGTAAAGCGGCACATTTCTGGCAATGGCAAGAAACTGGTGGAGATTTACTTCAGTGAAAGATATGACCCACCATTATAGGACATACAAGAGCATTTCACAAGTCTCTGTTGATGGTGAAAGGCAAAATGCATCAGCATTTTGGTCTGAATTTTCCTTGAACCTGGAAGAGGAGATGAAGACTATTCCTGCCACCTAATTGGAGCTGACATTTGGATACAAATTCATTAGTGTGTTTTCAAGCCTGCCCTTTTCTGTGAATCTCTGAAGGCTTTAAGGTAGCTGCTACCCCATCAGTATTGAGGAAAAAGATGGACAAAGATAGTTCCCAGTACCCCAAGCATCCTCCTCTTTTCACCCCACCTCCTGAATGAGCACAACCAGAAACGCCACATCTCTCTCCCAGCAGCACACCATGAGACATGAATACAGAGTTGCAAGCATCCTTTGCCTCGGCTGGAGTGAGGAATAAAGAAATAGCCCTTGAGCAAACCGAATGATAGCACATTTACTAGCCCAGGATATCTGGCAGAGGAGGCACTGCTGTGGGAGGCAGCACTGCACTTACACACACACGCACGTACCGACTGACGGCCTTGAGCTGCAGCAAGGACAAAGGTGAGATGGGAGTAGAGAAGGCTTTGGGATTCTCCAGACCTGATGGGATCGCTGGGAGGAGCAGTGGGAGCCTTGTGCCAGTCTGGCACAGGAAGGGCAACTTCTAACCAGGGCTGGAACCATCTGGAAGTGCTTTTCAGCCTCCAGTTCCCTGAAAACAGACACAGCTCCTTCCAGTGCAGTCCTGCATAGGCTCCTGTTTTCCACATGCAGCAGAGGTAAAGGTTGAGGTGTAGCAACATGATCATTAGCAATGCTGAAGGTGGCACAGCTCAGTGATTAGCCTCCTGACAGTGACTTAGATGAGCTGGGTTTTATTCCTGCCCCTGCCATCTGGGCAGGCACCGCTGCCACAATTACAGAATCGTGCAGACATACCTAAGTTAGAAACTCTTCAGGTTAGCTACAGCTTGCAGCAGTTTTACCACTGCAGCATAAAACTCAGTCTTGAAGTAACCACTCTGCTACTCATTCAGCTTCTCCAACCTGTTTTGCAGCACATTCTACACTCAGGGATGTTGTGGCTACAACACACAGACGTTACCCGCTCTGTTGCAAGCTATGCTCTCCTGAGCCAGCTGGAGACACCACTACCCTGCGGTGCCTGCTGCGGGTGAATGGAGAACCTCTGTGATTAACAATTCACGTCTCTATTCTGCCTCTGTACAAGAAGGATACTGAGGATTGTCGCTTACCTTTGTAGCGTTCTGAGGGTAATAACGTGAGCAATTTTCTACTCATCAATTACATAACGCCTTAGGAAATCAGCAGGTGCACAGAGAATCTGATTATGCAGGACTGGAAAGTGTGTCTACCCACAAATCAGAAATAAAGATCTTGACCTTATCTTCTTGCTTCTGCGAAGGCCATCTGGTGGTCAACAGGGCATTGGTTATGCAAGCGATGATGTGCACACACTACAGAGAGGCTTTACGGAAGAGCACAGCACCGCAGCAGAGCTCCTCCAGCCCCTGCTGCACAGCTTCCAAAAGAATGGAGCAGAAGCCTGCTCTCCAGACAGCAGTCAAGCAGACGCTGGCAGTCTTTCCAAACTGGTAATTATCTGCTCGGTGCCCCTGCACACATACATGTGAACTTCTGCCAGCTATTTTCCAAAATTATCCGTTCTGTTACTTTAAAAATCTGTACTTCAGCGGAGGCCAAAATACTGCCAGCAGTCATTAGAAGGACTGTGAGCAGAAAGGGAAGGGGTTTGCTCCTAGTCTGGCCCTGGCATATGTGATGCTTGTTGAAGAGAGGGGGGCTGTCCAAATTAAAAGGAGAAATCCTCTTTTGTTTAAAGAATATAATTGAAGTAACCCATGTCCTTGAATTCCAAGCAATCCCAGTTTCCATGCAATTTTCCCCTATTGCAACCAGCCATTCATATGCAGCATAACGATTTGCAAACAGCGCTAAACTATCAAGGAAATTTTGAGATTCCTGAGTAACATATAAAAAAATTAGGCTGCTGTTCAGTTTTCAGTCTGAAAAAAACAGCAAGCCACCCTACACTAGAGAAATTTGGATTGCACGAGGCACGTGCCAGCTACTTTTGAACTACTGCACATTTCACTGTAGAAGCCCCATCAGTGCTGTATAGTTGTCAGCGGGATGCCTAGCTAAGAATTAATTCCTGAATTAAGAATCAATTCCTGAATTAGATTGCTGTCTCTCATATGACTATATGGAAATCAGCTTCTCTGCTCATGGCCAGTGATGACATCAGTATCCATCCCTGTCGATAAAACCTCTTAGTCCCATTCTGCATGCTGGGCTGTGGCTCCTGGCTGGAACTCTGCGCTGCAGAAGAGACATTGAAAGTAATTTTGCTAGAAACAGGGTGTCTCAGGGAAATGTCGATGCCTTTGCTTTTTGAGCACTAGTAAGACTCCAGCTGGTCCTTTCGTCTCCTGCTTAAAGGCAACTGAAAGCAGCTACCATCTGCTTGCATAGCGTTTCTCTCTGAAGACTTGCTATCACCAGTCAGTCATAAATGCCCATGTCCATACAGACTATATATTTCATTTTCAGCAAGAAGTTTAAGCAGTGTCAGGGGCACGAAGACCCCTGACTTACAGTTTTAGTCTACAGATAAGCAGCAATTTTAGCTTGGCTGTAGCTGTATGGGAAAAACATGGTGCCAGTTACAGATAATGCTGACAGCACTCTATCTCCTCTGTAAGTAGGTAGGGAGAGAGAACTGTGGTCTGGGCAGAAGCTTGCAGGTACCACCACACTGAATTTGTCTTTGGAGCCATCCAGGCACAGGGAGAATAATATTTTGGATCTACCAAGGACTTGTCCTATTTTTCCGGCGGAGCAAGGAAGCTGAGTCATGGAGCTCCATATGTGCCTTGCCAAGAGCAGCACGCCAAGGGAGACCCCAGCCCGTTCTTACGTGCTCTTGAGATAGTACCTTACAGGCACACTTCATTAGCTATTTATAAATTTATGTGCTCAGCACTTTACATCTCTGTTTACAGCAACTTCTTAAACCAAAAGCTGATGTTTGCTGTTTTTCCAGAAAAAAATGTAAAGTGAATATCACAGGGTAGATACTCTGTTCCAACTTCTACTTGAAAAGAAGGGGCTTTTGCAGTTAAAGCAGGCAGCTGAATTTAACAAAGTCAGAATGGGGACTGAATTAGCTGGTCTTTCAGGGCAGTGCCCATAGCTGTCCCTGAGAGTGCTAGTACTGATTATCCCTGGATGATCCCAAATAAATGGTGGCTGGCACTCAACATTGCTGCTAAACAGATAGGCTTTTTGGAGCTGATCCCAATACTTGAGTGTGTGTTTAAGACAGAACAGGATACTAACTGAAGAAAAAATATATTAAAAAATACAGCAATGAAAGGGAAATTATATTGCTGGAATTGTTGCCCACTTTTCTCCTCCCAGACTGCACAGTTAAATAAATTAAAAAAACAGTATACAGCTGGATACTGTATACAGCTGAAGGTAATTATGTTAGATCACTGTATACTAGATACAGCTAAATGCTGTTTTATTCCAATGCCTCCTCCAGTATTTTAAGTGGAATGTAATTAACTATTAACTATTAGATATTATTACATGAAATGAAATCTCACTTCTTTTCCCAGAACAAACACTCTCTGCAGAATGAGCAAGTACCTTCTCCGCTTCTGGCCAGCTGGTTATTTACACCTTTCTTCAAGTACGCAAAGAGCCCTTTTGCTGTCATAACTCCTACTCCACTGTCCTGACAAAACCATGTCCTGACTCTTATTATTTAGTCCCAGAGGGAATGGTGGATTTCACCCATGTGCATGGTACTGTCAATTAAGGAATAAAGTAGTAATACTTTGGAAATTATAGTATCTCCTACTTCCATTACAGAACCTGGCATCAAAGCTAGTCTGAGTCAGCAAGCTCTTTCCATTTAAAAGTTGACTATCAATCTTATTCTTCCTAAAAAAAACCCTCCAGAGACGCTTATCATAACATTTTATCCACGATCAGTAAGAAGGCACATTTGCTTTTTCCAGGACATAAAGATATTTGCGGCTAAGCAACTTCCAGGTTTCATTACCAAAAAAAAGCCTGCAAAGTATGATGGAAATTTGAACCAGGGTTAATTCCTTGCACACTTCCATCGGTGTGAATGATGGGGAGCCTGGGAGGTCAATGGCCTCAAACGAATGCAAGACCCTCATTTTGAAACTGCTTGTTTCAAAAGCTTATCTGAGAAACAAACACTCCTGCAGTGGCAGAAATGAATAGGATTAAAAATAAAATCAAATTAATTTTGTGTTCAAAGCTCCTTGACCGACAGTCTGAGAGAGTTGCTGGAAATGCACAAACTTCCTCCCACATTTTCCCATAAATATGGCTCAACACTTGACAGACCGCATAAGTAAATGGTGGATTTGTGACCTTGAATATGTCAGCTTTAAATCAGTGCCTAGCAGTACTACCAAGCTTGTTATATATAACCAGATAACAATAAGGTGGCAAATTCTATTTCCTATCAGCTAAGTGGAAAAGGTATGAAGAGTTACATCTGGTCTACTCTGTTTCCTTGAACAGGTTTATAGGACTGGCTAAATGCATGGGCAATTCCAGCACCTGCACTACATCAAATCTATGGAGACCTATTAAAAAAGCAATGGGAAATAGTGTGGTAAAATATTTGGCTTTGTTTCTTTCTTCTTCGTTTGCATCTCTGCTAGCACAAAACTGCGGCCCTCCCTTGTGACCAAAATTCTGGATGGAAGCACAATCTAAATTGAAAGATTGTTTTCTGATCAAAACTGCAGGGTTGTGTTTTGAATATTTAAATTGTGGGGATTACATTTTTTCACAGTAGCGTCTCATGACTACCAACTAACGTACTGCTCTTTCAGATTGATGAAGCTTCTCATGAGTCCGTCTCCCACTTGAAAATCTGACTCAAAACAGAAAGGTCCTACTCAGTTGCTAAAAATGGATGTAGACAGGTAGCAAAGACCTTGTGGTACAATCACCAGGCACAATATGCAGAGGCAGACTAAAATGCATGAATTTCTTTGAGTGAAGCAGGAGGTAGCGCTGAGGGACCTGTGGAAGCATTGCCATTCCAGGGTCTGCAATCTCGCTGAACATTTCAAAACCGTCTTAATAATGTCTTCTATTGTACTGGCCTGACAGACATGCTGCCTTTCTGCTAATTCAGTGGAAGGAGGAGGATGGCATTTATGACTACCACTGTCTGCCTGCAATTCTGCCATCCAAGAGACAGAGAAATGATGGAATGACCGAAAATAAACTGTTTTGTCCAGTAAAGCAACTTAATAAAAAGGGGGCTAGTAATACACTGTCTCTAGCCTTTTTTGCCTGTATTTCTTTAGATTTTATCCCACAGCCTGCCTATAAACCTTGCCAGAATATCTGGACTCCCTTTTTATTTGGCAGCAGATAAGGCAGAGAGGCCGTTAGATTTAATATAGCTTTGAGATAAGAGGTGATAATGCACCTAAATGGAAGTGCCGTAGCTGAAGTTTGCTTACCTGCCCTGACTCCCTCCAAAACTCCAGACATAGCACAGTTACATCTCTAACAGTCCCATGGTGTGGGACACCGGGTGCATGCAAGAAGGGACAGCCACTGCCCCAAAGCAGGCAGGACAGGGGTGGGTGGGAGGAGGAGCTGGCTGACCTGCTCGACAAAGACCCCAGAGCGGGGCAGCGGGAGCTGCTCTGGTCACCTCCGCATCCACCAGTGTCTGCCACTGCTACGCCTGCCTTTGCGGAGCCTAGGCAAGTCCCTGATGTGTGTTTTGATTAGCTGCTTTCTGGCACTTGCCTTGAATCTTTGATGATAACATTTGAAAAGTAACTGCAAGTCTGCTAAAAAAAGAAATGTTTTGACAGTGCTGAAATTCAAACCGTACACTGAACATTAACTTTTACTACTACTTTGTAAATAAGGTTATTAAAGATGTTGATAAGAAGAAAGCTCTGATGATGACAAAGCTGATCACAGACTGCAGCACCAGCTCTTGTCTCAGCTGCTTTTTGAAAACTCTGAGAGTTTTGGTATCCAAAAATAATGTCTCAGGAGTTGACACAATAGCTGTTTACTGCAATGACCTATTTTCATCATAAGCTTCAAAAAAACCAACCAAAACCCAACAAACCCTGTGTGAGCCAGGTGAAACTTAGGAGGAAGTAACTTTGCGCTCAGTGAAAGGGAAGTCCCTCGGTCCGGCGCGCCCAGGGCTGCGCAGTCGCCGTTGCACGGCTCCTTTTGCCAGCCTCGAGGGGAACAGGCACGAAACACAGCAGCGTCTCTTTTCCACCAAGGCAGCTGCTGCTGCCAGCTGGGCTGTCCCCAGCAGCAGGTATGAATCGGCACGGCAGGGGATGATGCACGGCAGCTTTTCTGCTTTCCACTTTGTGCCTTTAGAGGCCACTGATGATGCCAAGAGCAGGCTGCCTTTCACAGCTTGAACGTATTTTTGTCAAGTTACCGTATAGTTAGCTGAACTGGTGGAGGCCTCCTTCCCTCTGTCTCAGTTCTGCTGCTGCCTAACTCACTTTCCTCTTCTCTCTCACCTTTAGTTTTTGTCCTTCAGCTTTCTTGTCCTGTGACACTTCTCTTTACCTTGCTGAGCCATCTTAATAATGAAACAACAATTTAAATAGTTGTAAATTGCAAAGAAAGTCCAGAATATGTATCCTTGTCAGATGCATTCCTAATTTAATGTTGTGTATTACAGCTAGCAATTCCTTCTCTGTTTTATTTAATTAAACTCCCACTAGTTGTAAAAAATAATATTTTTCTAACTCAGCTTCTTTCCTTGCACTAAAATATATTGTCAGGTACAGTTTTATTCCATTTGCAGGTATCCCAAATCTTTCTCTGTTTGTCCAGAAGAATCCACTTAAGTTCCTTTTGCAAATATGCACTATACTATCACATTTTAAGAGAATGGGAACTGTTCTTCATGGACAAAAGCACAGTCAATATCTTTGGGGTATTTTAATGAGATCTAGTCCCAGCTGAATAAATTAAGATTCAAGACTGTGTGGAATGGATTTTTTTTCTCTTTCTTGGAAAAAAAAGACATACTCCAAAAGTTAGAAATTTAAGAAATGGGTTTAAATGACCAAGTATTAAAATAATCTTTTTCCACCTGCTATCAAGTTAAAAACACAACAGTTTCAGGCTTTCCCATGCAATGGTGCCAACAAGAGAATAAATCTCAAGTTGTAGGAAAAAGATTCAACTGAATAAGCACAATAGCTGCAGCAGCAGTCACATAGCCACATTTTTACCACTAATAAAATAAACCTTAAGATATAATAGCTTAATTTATTAAGATATAACAGAGGACAATGGTCCTTATTGATTCAGCTACAGATTCAAAGCCACCAGGAAGGTCTTCATTTAGAAAGGCCACATGTCTTCAGTGATTCCTTCCCAGGCAAGGGATCTGGTCCAGCCATGAGGCTGAAGGTGGCCTTCTTATTGGAAGAAACCCAAGTCCCTTGCAGGGGGGGAGTCACAGCACGTCCCATAAGGTCCTGGATTCAGACCCCAGGAAACTCTGCCAGATCTGCCTACCCCATGGTACTCTCTCAACCAAGGCATCCCAAAGAAAGCAATGCAGATAGGATCTGCAGGATGGGCAGCTATTGTCCTGAACACTGACATCTTAGTTTTGGCTGACACATATTCCATTTAGAGAGGTTTTGAGGCATT
>NW_010519916.1:8670-13939 GCF_000687285.1 Phaethon lepturus
TAGCTGTGGAAACAACTGAGAGAAGGAGGAGATCACTGTTCTTGTGCACAAGGACATGGCAGGGGTGGCCCCCGCTAATTTGGTGGGGACATCTGTCTCTGCTTCTGACCTGTCTCATTTATGAAAACTTCACTCAAAGTGTCTTTACCTCCTCAACAGACCTAAGGAGATCAGCTAAATAAATATTTTGTTTCTGGGGTCTTGTTTGAGCCTCCCGATACATTGCAATATGTGCCCCAAAGGAAATAAGTAGATAAAGAGAGCCAAACCTTTCTGCAAAGGCAATGTCTACAGAGGGAAGGCAACACAGGATCAGCACTCCCTGGAACTCCTTGAAGCTCCAGATGTGCTTGAAGCTTGCTGCCTTTGGGACAGTATAATTTGGCTCTATTAAGAGGCATTGATAGAGCTTAGCCCACTGCACCAAGCACCTAGACTACATTTGCCAATAGGGAATTAGATGTGAAAGAGCAGAAAGCTCAGCACTGTGCAGGCTCCTGTTTCAGGCAGATACAAAGAGAGGAATTTTGCTGCATTGGTTTTTAGAGGAAAATGGTGTGAAATGTCCTCCCATGTGGCACAGTTTGCTCTCAGCTTACTTTTCCTTGGAATTCCTTTTTTTTTTTTTTTTTGCCTGCTCCAGACAGATCACTAGAGCCAGAAGAGTGATCACGCTACCTAGATACTACAGAAAACACAGAATAAGTAATACTTAACAGCTACACACAGCTTTTACCTGCAACATACTTTGTAAAGTCTGGCCTTTTGATTTTCAGTGAGCCGCCTTGTCCTGGTTTCAATGGGGATAGAGTTAATTTTCTTCCTGATAGATGATATAGCGCCGTGTTTCGGATTTTGCAATGAAAATAATGTTGATAACATACAGATGTTTTTAGTTCTTGCTAAGCAGTCAAGGACTGCCCATCTTCTCGTGCGGGCCTGCCAGCGAGGAGACTGGAGATGCACGGGAAGCTGGGAGGGGACACAGCCAGGACAGATGACCCAAGCTGGCCAAAGGGATATCCTATACCATATGACGTCATGCTCAGTATATAAAGCTGTGGCAAAAAGGAAAGGGGGAAGGTTTGGAGTTATGGTGTTTGTCTTCACAAATAACTGTTAAGTGTGATGGAGCTCTGCTTTTCTGGAGATGGCTGAACACCTGTCTGCCAATGGGAAGTGGTGAATGAATTCCTTGTTTTACTTTCCTTCTGAGCGCAGCTTTTGCTTTACTTATTAAACTGTCTTTACCTCAACCCACAAGTTTTCTCACTTTTACTCATCCAACTCTCTCCCCCATCCCATCAGGAGGGAATGAACGAGCGGCTGCGTGGTGCTTAGTTGCCATCTGGGGTTAAACCACGACAGGCCTGTAGGCAGACCCCCAAAAAACTGAAGAGAGGTTAATGCAGAAAAGCAACTGTGGACAAAATACAGCCAATCACTTTGTATTAGCCATTCCCAGCAGCACAGCTATTCACGATAAGGGAAACACACGTGGCTAAATGAAGTCGTTTGAAATCCTGCCCCCATACTGCACAATGACTATGAGGTTGTAATAATGGTGACAGCACCATTTATCTGGCTGGGAGTTACTGTTTTAGCACACAAGTAGTATTGCTGAAAGAGATCTGTGCCCCAATATACTATAGTGGAAGTGGCAATTAAGAGTAGATAGCACATTGCCCTCTTTATGATAAACACAATTATATAACATTATTTTGCAGTGGTATTTTTTACAGCTTGCTTTTGCATATTTGCCAGTTTAGAAACACAATAAATAACTGGAGGTGTTCTTCCTGATAGATTGGACTGCCTGAGGTTATTCACATACCAGAGATTCAATGCTCAGAAAGCTTTAAATAAACTGAGCCCAAAGAAAGGAAATTGAATGCACCATTGGAGGAATAGAGAGGATTTATTTTCTCGGGACAGTATGCTATAGGAGTTATGCATCAATTGCAGGTGTAAGTACAAAATGAAAACAGTGGCTTCCAAGCTAAAAGGTGCTGTGAAATGGGAATTGCTAACTGTGGGATGGACGCACATTGCTTCTCACCCGCTTCTCTTTCCTTCACCAAGGAAAAGGGGCAGCTTTTCTTCTCAGTTGCTCTCAGTCTCACAATCCTTTTTCTTTCTCATGCTAAGGACAGAAGCAGGATAATGGAAAGAAAGACATAATAATCACCTGCACTGAATTTCTTTCCCTCAGCTCTGTTGTGCTATCGGACAGCAGGAAAAAGGTGGAGGAGACTGATAAAGGAGATATTGATTAGTTTTGATGTAGGAATCAGAAGAAAAATGCTGGCAACTATTAATGAAAGTTTCCTGCTTGATTTGTAAACTAGAGAAAGGATGAAAAGTCATGAAAAGCTTGCAAGAGAACTCAGAGTGTGTTCGTCTAGTCAACTGTACTAAATCAACAGAAGCGTAGATCTTCACAGAGAAAGGGAAAATATATGAGCAGTGCCTTCAAAATAGACATTTACCATCACGGTATTTCAGATAGATCTCAAGGATTTATTTTTTAGCCTCCTTCAATAAATTCACAGTTAACATGAGATTCTTCATCTGTATGAGTCTATTCTGAGACTTCAAGTTTAGACTGTGTACACTTCACCAGTTTTCAGGAAACTGAGTGCCATTTTCCATACAAACTTTAAAGCAATATTCTTTAAATGTTTTGCAAATGCATCTCCTTTTGCAGTGCCTTCCTTTCTAAGTGTTTACACAAGCCAGGAAGAAGGGTACTTTTAACTGCTGACAGGACATCAGTCACACCAAGGTGGATATTAGACTCAATTGTAAAGATCCCGGACTCCTCCTCTTTGATCCCCAGTGATCACAACCCACTGTCAGACACATTGACTTCGAGTATAAGAAATCTGAGGGTTATTAATGCAGCTGCTGGGTTTTTTCTGACAATCGTAGAACAATATTGCCCACATGAAGTCCATCATTTCAAGATAGCTATAAAGAAGATAGATATCAATCATAACTATAACCCTCCAGAAAGTCAAATATTCCTGGAAGCACTATGAACAAGCCTGAATTCCCAGAGTGTTCTGCTGTTTGAAGAATTCTACCAGAAGTTGTAGCATCTCATTAGCAGGCAACAATTATCTTCGTTAACAATGCTAGCCTGGACGTGTTCCTGTTTAGCAGGAAAGTAGGGGAGAGATTCTGTGACCTAGTGAAAAGTATTAGAGAAAACAGTCCCAGCCCTTGCAGAAGCTCACACAAGAGAACAAATGCAAAGCAACAGCATTTAGAGAGAAGACACCGCAGTGTTTAAATGGTGTTATTGTACAGTTCACCCTAGATTGTACATGAGATCTACAACTGGACACATGATAAATGGGAAATTTTAAAGCAAGAAGTAAATGTTTACAAATGGAAAAAATTGTCACTGAACTACACTTCAGTATGGAGGCTTTTTAATGAACCTGGTGAAGGGATTTCCAGCTGTATACAAGACATTTTTAGAGCTGGGTTATGTTTGTTAAACTTGCATTAAATTCATCACTGGTGTAATCCCGATGACATTAGGCATGGGAATGCAACCATTGGTTGGGGCTATCCAGTTGCTACAACTTCAGTTAGACTAATTTCCTCACCCTGAGCCTAATCAAGGAAGCATACAGAGGGGAAAAGTCAGATGAAGTTAAGTGAAGAGTGAAGTGTCATTTAGATGCCTACACCCAAAATTAAAGCCCTGAATTTGCAGTTAGGTACTTATGCTGGAGGTACATTTTGTCCATAGATATTTCACTGTTACCCCAGTCTTGACATAGCTGAGGAATATAGCTAGCTCTAGACAGAGCCCAAGCTAAACCAGGGTCCAGAAATAAGCAGTTTCCTGGCTAAAATTCTCTGCAGACTTCAGTGCAGTAGATATTTCTAGATTGCTATAGAAATCATTAAATCAGCCTCCCACAACAGAATCCAAAGAATACATACGTATTCCATAACATTGAAACAGCAAGACAAAAGCAACTGTGGTTTAATCATATAGATGAATGATAGGGCTTCAACACCTATGGACAATCTTCAGATAATTTATGGAGAAGAGAAAATAGTGTTGTGTAGAGCCATTCTTGGGAGTCATACTAACATATATAATATATGTTAGCATATTACTACATAGCAACATAAATGTGTGTTATTTATAGGATCCAAATAATGGATTCCATTTTATATACCTTATACAAAAAAAGAATGAAATCCAAGGGTCGATCTACATTTCACATTTGTGTATTTACTTTGATTTCACTTGTGTTCAATCTATTGACCCTTTTATCTAGAGAGTTATTAAAGGTATCATGCCATTCATTTATGCTGTATTTAAAAACAAGCTTTTCAATTAAAAATAAATGCTTTATGACAAAAACACTGACCATATGAAGGTCATCTGAGGTTAATGGGTACTCAGCTAGGAGAAAAGAGAAAGGCAGGGTTTTTTCCAGCTTAGGTAGTTGGAGAAAATCCATTCCCAAGCCAAATCTTAAAACTTATATTTGTATATATGAACAAAAAAGTTTTTGTAAACTAGGTGCAATGACATTAAGAGATCTGTTGTTATTGCTTTTCCGTATTATAGAAAAGAAATCTACAGTCCAGCAGTTAGGATTCTAAATGTAATGTAAAATCCCCATTCTGGCATCAAATTCTGATTTCATTACTTTAATAGGGCTTCAGTTAACTTAAATGACTTCAAGAGAACCTTAAATTGCCTTCACAAGTCTCTCTTAGATTCTTTAATCATATTTCAGTCATTTATATTATGAGAACGGCTGAAGTATGTTCCATGTAAATTCAGAGTTGGCCTTTTGTACAGATTTATAATTGGAGATGAACATTCAGAAGTCATATAAATAGCCATCGCAACCAGCCTCAGTGTAAAGAAATGAAAGATAAGAATGAGACTACACAGAGATCCTTAAACTTCGGATTTAAAAACTAATACAATATATTTTGAAAGAAAGAAGAGAGTGATAAGAAAGAAAAAGCTCTTCTGAAACAATTTCAGGGATTGCAGCTGAGAGAACTCTGTCATCCAGACAAACCAAATGGGGTTTTACAGTCAGGAGAGGAATTCAGTAAACATGAGGAAGGTGTCACTTGGCCAATTAGATCTGCCAAAACTGTAAAATCTCAAAGGTCATGCCAATTATAATGACAGTGCTAGGAGAATTAATTAAAAACTTGAGAATTGATTTCCTCAAAGAAGCAAAAAATGAAGAAAAGACAAGAAATTACCATCAGCAGG
>NW_010519916.1:13970-27443 GCF_000687285.1 Phaethon lepturus
AGCAGGAAAAGATGTACAAAGTTTTAGGGAAGAGGAAAAAAAGAGCACACATTAAATGTAGAATACACACATTAATTGATAGAAATTAAGGAAAACCCAAAGAGTTCTGGAAATGCACACTGACTTTGCAAGAGATATTCATGACTGACTTACTGCTTTGACATCAAAGCCTTATCTGTCCTGAAGATGATACACTTGAGAAGTTAATATTAGGTTAAAAGAAAACTTAGTTATTTTAAAAAACAGAACACTTAGTGGATGAGAATTTCATTCCAACTCCTTGCAGGTAAAGTTTGGACTCAGAAAGGGAGAAATTCTTCATAACCATTAAAG
The DNA here is from genome assembly GCF_000687285.1 of Phaethon lepturus. Classification (NCBI taxonomy): domain Eukaryota; kingdom Metazoa; phylum Chordata; class Aves; order Phaethontiformes; family Phaethontidae; genus Phaethon; species Phaethon lepturus. The sequence continues at coordinate 14,304 of NW_010519916.1, forward strand.
ATTACACACTTGGTGGTTGCTATTGATGTGGAAAGTGATAAGACACTAAGGTGAAACGCTGCAGTGCAGAATCATGGATTTGCTCCAACAGATTTGCAAAGGGGATTTTTTTTAAATAACATTATTTTTTGAATTAAAAACTAGGTTGATTATTTCTCTGTATGTTTAATGATTTTTAAAATACAGTTTACAATTCTAAGTTATTTGTACTTGTAAGGAAGAGAAAAAGATACAGATGATTTTTTTATGTGCTGGTGCTTTTTATATATAAAGGTTCACTAGTTCTATCTACAAGCATCAGTTAGGTACAGCTTATCAGGATATTTGGGTGTTGAGGCAGCAATCAGTGGATGAAGTCCAGAGGTATATGTCACTGCTTGCCTTTTAAGAGTCTGGCAAGTAGGGTTTTGAGATATTTGAATTAGATTTTTATGACTATCAAAGTGACTTCAGAAAAAAGCCACATGGTTTGGAGAGCACTCATAGGTTACGGGCCAAATTCATCCCTGGGAAGCCTAGCAGAAGCCAGCATTTTTATTGCCAGCAGAGAGCTCTGGCTAAGCCTTAGGAGGTGACACTAAGAAGGTTAAGCACAACAATGAGGAGACATAAAACCATCGTAGTCTAAAGACAACTGTACCACATCCTTCGTGTGTCAGTGAAAAAAACTCTCAGTGGTTTCAGTAGGTTGTGATCAAAATTTACTGGAAGAAGAGCTCCAGGACAAGGTTTGCAAGGAGTAAGAGAAGACCTTGACTGTGGCTATAAAAGGAAATACTACTATTATTTACTACACCTGGTCTTAGATTTCATAGAATCTCCTAGAATTCCCCATTCAATGATGCAATTGTTACTGAAGGTGTCATACATTTGTAAGACATGTTAAGTCCAGCATGAGACTATTTGTGAGATGAAGCAAAGAACTGAGCAGTATCACAGCTCAGAGGTAATTTCAGATTCTTAATTACATCAACTCAATTGAGTCAATACAACTGTAATAAATCTAGAAGCGAAACAGCGACCTGGCAAATGAGATAGATAACATTTTTCTCAGTTTCTTGATTTTCAATGTTTCTATCAGAACAAACAAAAGGCAAAGTGTCCCTGGTTAGATAGAAGTGCAGGAGAATATTTCATCACATTTTCTACATCTGATCTACATACTGTGTTACATCTTTCTAAAGTTAAGCAGCAAACATGGATACTTCAGAGCTTCTCTTTCAGTAAGGACATTCACAACAATCAACAATCAGCAAATGCACCATACTGGTATCACTGAGAGGTGGACTTTTCTAGTGTGGTCTCCCATTAAAACTTACCAGTGAGGTATGAGGCTGAGCTTCACATATTTATATGTCAATGAAGACAAAAAATACCTGTTTCTTGTAGAAAACCAGCTAACCTTAAAGGCCTCTAACAAGGGAATGAGTTGTGACATTCCATAAATGCACCAGTCTGACATGCAGGGATAAACCTATGGACTGAAGGTGCAGAAATCCAAGATTTTGCATATGTTTTCACTGAAAAGATCAGTTGTGGTTTTTTTTGAGAACAATAGGTGCTTCTGGACTTTTTTCTCCTGTAATAAAACTTACGGAGCTAGAACAAAAGGTTAGGAGCACTGGTGTAAGAAGAGGCTACTGCAGCAGTCTAAAAAAAGAGTACCGAAGAATGGGCATGACAGTAGCCTCCGAGTATGTAAATGTTCTTCATCTGCTTCCAATTCCACAGCGGCTGCACAAAACATGCTGGGCTTACACTGATTTAGGAGGGTGGACTAGATAACCTCTTAACCCTCAGTCCTATTATTTTCTATGAATCAGCAGAAAGAGAAACTCCTTCTTGTACAAATCTCAGTTCTTGAGACTCCAAACACTCATTTTTCTTTTTAGGTGTCTAAATTATACAAACACAGGAATCTTATCATTAGACATAAACCAGACCCAACACAATTACAACACAGATCAGTTATCAGTAGATCCTTGGTCCTGCCTCTACTGACTTTCTTAGAAGAGAGGTGCACAAAAAATACACATGATGCAAACCTTGTGACACAAAAAAATAAGGAATAATCACTCTGGTGATTCTGCTTCTTGGATTTGATCATGTGTAATTTTGCCAATTTTTGTCATCAAGGGAAGTCCTCTTTTTTTTTTTTTTTTTGTATTATCAATGTGAGCTAGGAAGCTTTCAAGGTTTTTAACAGCTACTGCAATCCCAAAGTGTCTAAAAGACAATTTATTTCATGCCCAGCTTCATCTTTATTCATCACACAGTACACTATAAATTACACATACTCAGAGATTTTAATAAACAGATTTTTACTGCCACAGCCATCTTCACCATATAAAAGATGTCTAGTCAGGCTGGCAAGCTTCCCTTTCCTTAGAACTGCTTTTTTTGCGTATTGAAAATGAGATTGTAGGACAGCAAAACCAGGTGAAACTGGCTCTTGCTGAACAGATACTGAACATAAAGATTTGCTCCATCTTTCCTGACATTACCAGCTTTCCTCAGGCTGCATCATGTGATCATTTCTGAAAGTCACTTTGCGATCATAGAATCATAGAACAGTTGGGGTTGGAAGGGAACTTCAAAGGCCATCTAGTCCAACCCCCCTGCAGTGAGCAGGGACATCTCCAACTAGATCAGGTTGCTCAGAGCCCCGTCCAACCTGACCTTGAGCGTTTCCAGGGATGGGGCATCTACCACCTCTCTGGGCAACCTGTGCCAGTGTTTCACCACCTTCATTGTCAAAAATGTCTTCCTCCTATCTAGTCTAATTCTACCCTCTTTTAGTTTAAAACCATTATCCCTTGTCCTGTCGCAACAGGCCCTGCTAAGAAGTCTGTCCCTGTCTTTCTTAGAAGTCCCCTTTAAGTACTGGAAGGCTGCAACAAGGTCCCCCCAGAGCCTTCTCTTCTCCAGGCTGAGCAACCCCACCTCTCTCATCCTGTCCTCACAGGAGAGGTGTTCCATCCCTCTGATGATTTCTGTGGCCCTCCTCTGGACCATTCCAACAGCTCCATGTCTTTTCTGTGCTGAGGGCTCCAGGGCTGTATTCAGGACTCCAGGCGGGGTCTCACCAGAGCAGAGCAGAGGGGCAGAATCACCTCCCTCAACCTGCTGGCCACGCTGCTTTGGATGCAGTGATATGGTTGGCCTTCTGGGCTGTGAGCGCACATTGCCAGCTCCTGTCCAGCTTCTCATCCACCAGTACCCCCAGGTCCTTCTAAGCAGGGCTGCTCTCAACCCCTTCACCCCCCAGCCTGTACTGACACTGGGGGTTGCCCCGACCCAGGTGCAGGACCTTGCACCTGAATATTTCTGGTAGTCCTAAATTAGCCTCCACTGTTTTGTGCTGGAAGACAACCTGTCAGTTCTTTGGAGAAGCAGAACAGCAGCACCATAAACAATAAGCTCACCAAAGTCAGACACATACATGTTTCTTGTTTCAGCCTTGTCAGACAAGCTAGAGAGATCTTTAACTTGAATTATTTGTAACTGCCTGGAAATCAGCATAAACTGTCCATATGGGAAACTTGACAAAGCTGTCGATAATGCCCGTTTCACTGTAGATCTATGCCAAAGAACCTTCTGCTGGTAGAAAATTAGACAATGATTTTAATTATTCATTTCAGTTCCCTTCTAAGTATTTTAGGAAGACAGAAATAAGCCTATAGTTAGGTGAAAATATTTGTCAAGGATATATGCATGGGGAAAACACAGACAGCAATAAACTAGCAAGCATAACATTTTACCCATTACTGAGACCCTGGGCACATGTTTGACTGAAGCTACTTTTGGCATCTTGCACATTTTGCACACAATTTATAATTGAATTCCATGTCACTAATTTTGGAGTTTAGGCAGATTAAGTTTGGCATCTGATTTTCAATAATATATAGGGAACACTGTGATAATTTATGCTCCCATAGCACTAGTATAAACCCAGAGTAATGCAATTTAAACCAGTAAAATGTATGAGTTTGCATCTGGGATGTTGAATTCATTTATTGCATATATCTGCAGTTTATTTATGGAGTAAAACTCAGGCTCTGTTGAAGTCAATAGGCATTTTACCACCTGCTTCAGCACGGCCCAGATTTTACCCTTATGACATTTGCTTGCATATCAGAAATAGGATATTTTTTAGTTTCATACTCTTGGCTGAAATGGTCAGAGCTTGGAGAGGGAGACTCTTTTTAGACACTGCGAATTTTTAAATTTGGTCAGCAGGTCTAATTCAGTATCCTGCGGCTGTGGCTGCAGAGGGAGATCCTTTGCGGTCCAGGGAGGCTCCAGTGATGCAGGAAAAGCATCGCCCTCCTGGGAGCACCTGCTGCAAGGGCTCCTTCAGGCTGACAAGAGCTCAGCACACACTACCAAAAGAGAGAGAAAGGAGGCATTGCCAGACCGGACCATCCACCCTGGGCATCTGGAGGCCAGGAGGTGGCAGGCTGCGGTGTTTTCCAAGTGGACGGAGGCCCATTTCTCACAGCCCAGATTTGGCACCAGCTGACAGTGTTGTTCTTTGGCAGTGTCCATACTGGTTAAGATCACTGAAGCAAACAGGGAGAAGAAACTGTCCTCTCCTCCCTGAAAGCTGTCTCTGCAGTGCTGGGTTTAAGCAATGCAGAGAAGCTGGATCCTGGGTGCTTTCTTCCGGGAACTACCAACACAGCTGCCCCAGCCCTGTGCCTATTTGTGACTTCTCACCAACACGCAACTAGCATAAACTATCTGGAAATACTCCTTCCCATGCAATTACAGCTCTTTTAATGACTACGATGCAAGCACTGCTACACAGAAAGCACTGGAAAAGTTGGTATTACCCAGAACATTCACCATGAAAAGCTAGCCATGAAAGCTAAGCCATTTACAAGTTTTGTCCAGAACTGGATGTGTCTTCCCCTTGGGATGTCTCACATCCACGTAGGACTGCAGAACGTATGTAGTTGTCTTAACCAGACTATTGTACATTGAGGAGCTTGTGATCCATGTACTAGTTGCCCTGAGCAGGCGCAAGCAGGCACTGTGCTGCGCCATACTGTGCTGCACATATTGCTTGGTCTTCAGGACCGTGCTGTGCTGTACATATCCCTTAAACATAAACTTAACTGATTAATCGTCATGGAAAAGTGTGGAGGTTGCTCTCACCTGGCACCAGTGATGACGCCACCAGCATGTCCTTGTCTTTATCCTGAAAGGAAGCAGCATATTTCACTTCTGAGAAAGTCCTATAAAAAATTTGAAGAGCACAATGCAGGTGAACCTTGCTCTTGACGGGAAGTCTGCGCAGCGTGCTGTGCCCTGACTGTAGGTCAGTCTGACACTGCATCAATCTCAGGGATCCCAGTAACAGAAGGAACAAAGGATTTTATAACTTGCTGTCACTTTCTGTGCTGAACCAGCACCTCCTGGTGCAAAACAATGCAGAGGCATGATTTGGACATCCTCACTTTGTCCGTCTACCCAAACACTCCTGGGGGGTGTATTCTGCACAAGCAAGGACAGGAGGATTTAACCCTAAACACTGCAAAATAGCTGAGTTTCCAAACTGTTTTACCCTTTTATGTCACACTTCCATCTGCTGCTTTGAAAACTTGCATGCCTGTACTCAGCCAGCCAATAATCCCACACTGCACTTGGTCAAAGTCATGGGGTTAGGCACTCAGGTGGCTCACTGAGATCACGCCTGATTACCAAGGTTTTTCATGGAGTCATATTGCAGGCTGCAGCTGGGAGAGCTATCCTCTTCTGAAATACATCCCACTGAACTTAGCAGTGATACAGAAATACAAATAGGCCTTTGCTGAGGAGCACAGACAGGATCCGTTGTGTTTGTTTAAGTAAGTTATCACTTGCAATGTGGGGGAGAAATGGCTGTGAGCTCATAAGAAAGGAAAAGTCAGAGAAAAATACATCAGCATATGCAAAATTGACAGCAGATATGTGCACAAAGTAAACTTTTATCTTCCTTGAGTTCCTGGAAATCTGATGTCACCCCTAGTTGCAGATCACTTTAGTCTGCTGCATTTAAAAATGCTCCCCTTGTATTTGGAAAGGTTCTCTGAGTCCCCAGTTCAGGAAAGACCCTGAAATATCTTGAGATGAGAAATTCTCAGTTCCTCAGCCCAGCAGCTGAAATGTGGAAATTCAGGCACTTGTAAATGAGTTTCTGTGTTGTGCTATCCCTCCAGCCCCTGCAGGCTGTGATCTGAGGAGCTGGCAGGATACTGCAGCTGGCAGAGCTCCTGCTCCCTGAGCATGCGAGCGAGCAAGGCACACGCTGTCAGCTTCAGCACCTGCTAACTGGGAGCAGAGCTCACCACAGTGATGCAATATCCATCCCATTACTTGCAAAAATACTTGCATCTATACCCATGATAAAGCCAAGTCTTGGGTTTCTCTTAGTTGGTTTTCCGGTGACAGCTAATGCTGCTCATCATCCCTGTGCACCTCATGCCTTAGAAGGTCTCCAAACAGCAGTGGATGTGAACTGCAAATTCTCTATTGCAAATGCACTGTGAATACTTACTAAAGAATGTTACCTGTGGTGAGAGAGGTACCAATTCAGAGAAATCTGCTTTGCCATAAAAGGTTCTCAGAGGTGCTTTAAACCAGAATCGAAGACTATTTCTTTAAAACACATAGAATTTATTTGTTACTGCCTGGTTTTTGTTTATGATTTTTGTATGAAAATGCTATGGCACTAACTGTAAGGAATCTTATTTTTGTCAAAAAAGAGCCTGAGTAACAGTTAACACTTCTCAGCAAATAGGCCCATACACCACTCCCGGCTATAAAAACAGCCATGAACAGCAAGCAGTTGGCCTTAGTTTATTGTTCTTCAATAGAGTGTATCTTGGAACAAATGGCTTTTCATAAAGCAGGAGTTTCAGGAAGCCTGAAAGTCTTTAAAGCAGGTTTTTCTATTTTCCATGTGAAACACAGCACTGCATTAAAAAAAAATTCCTGCCCAAAAAACTTGTTAGCACAGCTGAGAAAAAATGCTTGATAGAAAGGCATAAGCCATCAACTCTAAAGATGGGATCAGCTCTAAGCATATGGAACTGAATTAAGAAAAAAGAGCTTCCAAAAATATTTGCGGGAGACACTGAATTTCTGTTCTTGCTCTTCTTTAAAGGCTTATCATGAACCTTTTCTTTCCTGTTTGTTTGCATGTCTTTCAGTAATTGCCTCTTTCCATCACTTAATTGCCTGCTAAGCTCCACATTATTTGACATATTTTCCCCTTTTTATTCACCTAGTTTTTCTTCTTTTATTTCCACTTTGTCCTTGCATTTTTAAATGTCCTTAAGACTCCTTGAGGCTTTATTATTCCAGGCTGCTCGCACGCTGAAATGGTAGACCTGACAGTTCCATGTGCCTGCAATCATCCTTCTCCGGGAGAAGATGGCTTTTCTTTTCCTATCCTCCCAACTTCCCCATGGATGCAGACCGTAGTGGGTCTTTTCTTATTCTCCTTCAGAGAAGGAGCAAGACAGGGCTTTTTTCTGAGCTAGAGAAGGAGCTAACAGGTACTGCTTGTGTTTTTTCAGATACCACTGCTTCTCCAGTGATGAGCATCCCAGCAGGCCCCAAGTCCTTCAGTCATTTCTCTTGTGGTCTCCACTGTCTGGTAAATCTTCCCATACTTCAGTGCTGAGGGAGGAGCATCTTCTTCTGTTCACTTCTGTTCACAGATGGTCAGAGAAAAAAAACAAACCACAGTGGGATTAGAACTACTGCTTCTTACTTAATTATTTTAAGATTTCAGCAGTTGGTGTTGCAAAAAATCAGCCACATGACCCCTTGCCTGTTGCTTTCCAAAAGGGTTTCTATCTGGGTGCTGAGCACAACCACCCCATCTTGAAGCAGGAGTCCAAATTGTCAGGTTTCAGTGGAAAAAAAATATTTTAAAAATCTACCTTCTGCCTCCTAGACTGTCAGGTAACAGACAGCATTTTGCAGAGGTAGGTGCAGAAACAAGCAGACACTGGGTGGCTTTGTACTGCTCTACTGTGGAACAACAACAGACGGCTCTTACAGACTCTCTAATCTATCAGTCTCTCTCGCCATGCACAGACACACATGAGAAATACCTGTAGGCTAACATCACGCCTAGTAACACAAGGCAAATGCATTTATGCGTCGACTGTTGAACAGTGTGTGTTATGCAACGTGACACCACACACACGCCTGAGAGAAGACGTCAGAGCAAGAAGCATTTTGCAAGTGAGACTTGTTTCAGTTGAAGTGGCAGAGCAGTGAGGCCACCAGAGCAGTGCCGTTGGAGGTAGCTCCACAGAGATTACTTGTGATCCCCGTGACTGGCCAGTTGGGCAAGCTCCTGCGGCACTTCTCACTGAGGGACAGGCACCACATCTTGTGCAATGTACAGCAAGAAGCATTTTGTTACAGCGACGGTGCAACCCTTTGGTTATGACATTCTCTCCCTCTGCTCCCCCTCTGATCACAGATCTCATTGGCCGCTTTGCACAGACAGACATGTTCTCTCCCACCTTCCCTTCTACTTAATTTCCCCACTAATATCACCCTGGAGACTTCCTATTCATAGGGACATATATTCCAGGTCCAGAAGAAGTCTTAAAAGCTAAAATGTTGTTATGTCCAAGAGAAGAGATGAGGCTGAGATCAAAGTAACCAGTCCAAAAGTTCTACATAGCATCTGGAACCAAACTCTCAGGTTACTAGGAAATTGTGCAAAGGACCAGGATTTAACAATGTGATTGTGGTGGGAAACGGACAGGAAAAGTTAAAAGTGGAAGAAAAGGTCAGGGCACAGACCAGTAAAGACAAATTCTTATTTTAAAGCCATTCCCATGTTAGGCATACTGAGATATATGTTACTTAGGATAGCGTTACACAGCTGGATGCACACCTAACTCCTTCCAGGCCATGTTAGCATCCTGTTGCTAGCAGGTTCCTTATCATTAAAGACAAAGGAAATACATGAGCAGTATCTGCAATGTAATGCAATCACAATCTATTAATCAAGGCAGAGTTCTGGGCTATTCTGCTGGCTTTGCAGTTGTCAGTGTTATCCCTGACAGGTCACTGCACCTTTTGTCACGTCTTCGCTGCCCCCATGACTGTATCTAATTGCAGTCGGAGGGCCCTGAGGTAAAGGATGATCCAGGACTTTGTCTCGCATCAGCTGCTTTCTATCTAGCACAAGGTAGGCCTTCTCTTACTTGAGAACTCCTGGTATTCTTGGAGAAAATTGAACCAGAAATATTTATAATTCTAAAAATCTCCAAACTTCAGGTCTGTCTTTGCTGGGTTCAGAGCACTGGGGTTTAGGCAGACCTAGCACGAGAATGAAACTGTCAGCATACTGACTGAAGAATATCTTTTACATCATCTCTGAAATTGAGGATCATAAAACTGAGAGGAGATGGAGACCCATGGTGTTAAAAATAGGATATTCATGGGTGCTTTGAAGGGTTCAGATGTACGTTTGAAAAGCCTAGAAACAAACTAAGCTCATGATTTCCCTTTCTCTTCATCTGTAATTCCTATTGTTTATGGAGTGTTTTAATTTATTTTTTAAAATCTTGCTACCTTATGAATATAGCTGAATCCAAAGTTAACCTTTGAAAACTTTGGTAACATCTGAATACTTTCAAATTTCAGAGATTTCCAGGTGAAGCACTTAATCTTTGTCACTATGTTTGTATTTTCCTGAAAGTATCACATTTTTTTCCCTGTGTGATAGATACCAACAATTATCTTTGAGAGAAAGATTGTTTTGTGGTTAAAATTGTGGCCCAGGACTCTGGAAATCTGCATTTCTGTTCTGCTCTACCAGGTGATCTTTATGATGTTGGGCAACTCATTTGATCTTTCCTTGGCCCATTTTCCCTTCTCTAAACTGAAGAAAACAATATTTCCAGACTTCATAGAAGAGTTATGAGCATAAATTAATTTATATTTATGAGGTACTAAAGGGATTCTGATGAGTACCATAAAAAGGCTGACTTACACATAAAACCCTCTCTGTGTTCTGGTTTTCCACTGATATAGCTGTTTTTCTCTAGTTCTTAAAGCCAGGACTTTTTTTTCAGAGTAATATTTTTCACTTGTGACACTTCTTGATTTTACCTCAGAACAATAAGTACTTGTACATTGCAGTTGCAGCAATTATTTTTATGCATGATATGCTATATATGAAACTTTCAGCGTCCTTTATAACCAAACAGAACAGAATAGTTTCTTTTAAGATTTATTTTTAAAGCCTGTGAAAAAGCATCAGACTTGCAGCTGACAAGGCTGAAGCATAGCACCTTTACACATAAGGCAAAGGGAGAATGGGAAGCAGAGAGAAGAGCATCACTTATCGTCACCATTCAGTCCTAGAAGGGTTGACTCATGAGTGAGACAGCAAAATAACACTCAGGATCTATAAACTATGCCCCCTTACTCCATCTGTAAAACTTGCAAGGTGTCACTTTAGCTATTTTCAAACTTTGGGTGACAACCAACAAATAAACAAACCAGCCTGAAGCCTCTGAGAAGACTAATCTTCTGTTCTTGATGTTTCACAGGTAAACTTGAGCCATTTCATTAGCATAAAAATAGGAAATCTTTAGCAGAATCTATCACACAAATATTAATCCCTACTGGTAACTTAGGCAATCGTCTACTTGTGCCCTACCTGAGGGTGGAGCTGCCCCTATGAGGAATAAGCAGTCTTGGTGTCCCTGCCTTCTCCAACTGACAAAACCTGTGCGACACTTGGATCAATGCAGTTTTCTCCCTACCTCATCTCAGGAGGACAAGATGTCAGTCTCACCTGGGAGCTACTTTAGCAATTCCTCATGGAAGAGTGGCCACAGATTATGGTCAGTAAGATTTAAAAAATAGGGAGCAATGTCATCTGTTTGTAGTCAGTGCATTGCCATGGGACCTGACTAAACTCTATCACTGTCCTGTTGGGTCAGCAGAAGGGCTTTGGGAGTTGTCAAGCAATGCAAAAAGTTTATTCTGCTACCAAAGGAACCAAAGAGAATTTTAACACCAGCTTTGTAAAGGTGTTTGTGCATAAGTGTCCTGATTTGGTCTGGCATAGAGTTAATTTTCTTCCTGGTAGCTGGTATAGTGCTGTGTTTTGGATTTAGGATGAGAATACTGTTGATAACACACTGATGTTTTAGTTGTTGCTGAGCAGTGCTTACACTATAGTCAAGGACTTTTCAGCTTCTCATACTGCCCTGCTGGCGAGGATGCTGGGGGTGCACAAGACCCTGGGAGGGGACACAGCCAGGACAGCTGACCCCAACTGGCCAAAGGGGTATTCCATACCGTATGACAACGTGCTGAGCAGTAAAACTGGGGGCAGTTGGTTGGGTGGCTGTGCCCGCTGCTCAGGGACTGGCTGGGCATCAGTCAGCAGGTGGTGAGCAATTACATTGTGCATCATTTGTTTTGTATAGTCTTTTATCATTATTGTTACTTTCCCTTCCTATTAAATTGTCTTTATGTCAACCGACGGGTTTTATCTTTCTTTTCTGATTCTCTCCCCCAGCCCACTGAAGGGGACATGAGCAAACAGCTGTGTGCTGTTTAGCTGCCTGCTGGGTTGAACCACAACAAGTTAAGTTTCTTTTGTTGACTGAATGTACTTATTTCTCTATGTATATTTATGATGACACCCAAGGATTATGCAGAAATAAGATACACAGAGCTATTTCAAAATTCACATAGGAAATTAAAGCCTTCAAAATATGCAGGGAAAGAAATCTTTTGACTACTATACAAAGCAGCTTTAAAACAACTTAAGACAAGACAGCAATTCAAAATCTTTTCCTATGCTTGAGCAGTATTAAGAATAATAGGGAGCTGCATGACACCATTCAGACAAGAAGATTGTTTAAGTAAGCTCTAGTCAGGGGAATTCAGCCAGCCATCCGATTATCTGTCCCTCTGAATGTCATTGAGCTGGATGAGAAAGAGCCATGGAAGAAGGAAGCATTTTAAGCCGTATACTGCCACTTACAGGTCAAAGTAAGTCCATGTCAGCTATATAAGGCAAGGATAGAAGCGCACCAATCCACAGAAATGTAAAGCAGGGCTTTAGTGAGAGATTTGGTAGATGCACTCTGAAAGAATTTATTTGACATCCTCTCCAGAGGGCAAGTTTGAATAAAGCTAGCTTCGCTGCCAAGGAGGCAGCACTCGGCAGCAAGCACATCTCAGAGTAACTGGGGTTGCATGTTCAGGTTACTGGCGGCGCAGCAGGATGTCACAGTTTTCACAACGCAGACATGAATGCACGGGAGCCTCAACATGTTGAGAAAATGCTCTTGGATGACAGAAACAACCAATGACATAGCATGGGGTCAGTCTGGGACTGTACCAGCGTGAGTCCTGGGCTTGGGGAAAGGCACATGGGCTTTAAAGCCACGTTGATCACTCCTTGGGGCCTCTCTGGCTCTCGGTGCCAGTCCACGCTGCCTCAAGACAGGTCTATGCTGCACGGAGAGCAGTGTTCCCTGCAGGGCAGCTTGGCTGGCTCAGGCTTGTACCTCATTCCTCCCCTCTGCTGAGGGAGAAGCCCTCATAGATTTGGCCATACTGTAGGTTTGTGCTCTGAGCTACTCCGCAAAAAAGGCGGCTGTGAGGCTGCCTGTGCCAAGGGCTTGACCCCTCGCCCAGAGGAAAAGCAGCCGTTCAGGCTGTGGAAATCTCCTTCAGGCACATGTACAGAAGAAGCAAGGGAGGACAAGCAGACAGGAGGGGGAAGGAGGGAGGTAGACCTGTCATTCCCAGCCCATCACGATGCCCAGAGCCTCAGAACCAAGCAGAAGGGCCGGGAGGTGGCGGAGCCAGAGTGACAGTAGCTCAGTGTATCCCACTTGGCAGCTCCCCCAGGCTGAGGTCCAGCGAAGTTTTGCCTCAGGCGGCACTTTGAAGCTGCTGGCTACATTTGAGCAGCCCCAGGGGGGCTTCAGAAACAAAATACAGCAATGTTGGCCTCCGGGTCTCCATCTCAATGTATATTCGAAGGGAATTCACAGGCTTTCTGCTGTGTTTGGAGGAGGCAGGGAGAAAAAAAAAATTATTTTAACACATATGTAAGAGGCGGCCCTCATCTCACAGCAGGGATCGATT
>NW_010519916.1:27474-30327 GCF_000687285.1 Phaethon lepturus
TAATCACTTGTCACTGGAGCCTGAATTACACCATAAATATCATATTACTGTACATCCATATTATGCCTGCATATTTTCATCACAATAACATCCCAGCCATAATTTGGGGTGATGTAAAAAATAAAAGTAGTAATAAGCGTGAGATTATGAAAATATTCATTGCGTTCCAGTCAGTAGGGTGACCACAGACTGTACCCCTGCAGCAAGAGAACGCGACCCAGGCCCTGTGCTCTGGCTCATATGTTGCCGTATTCTGACCCACTCAGACAAGTTGGAACGCGAAGCGTTTGAACCTGTTGAAAGGGTGACTGAACCTTCTTGTCTTTGGTTTTTGGGTGCAAGGCCAGCTTATTGCACTATAGGGAAGAAACATCTGTGTGTTTTTCCATGAAGTATTTTGAACAGCTGAGAAGCCAGGTAACTTTAATGGTATTTACTGAATTAATGAGAAAAATGCTGTGGAATTAGTTGGTAATGGTAACTGAACATGCTCCTTGATGTAAAACTCAATTGCTCCATTTTAGTAGTAGACTATACACATTTCACTCATTGACAGAGATAATAATCATTAAACTTAAGCTCAAAGTCATTACTCAGTACTTTCAGATCCTTTCATTCTTGCAATTTTTGTAATTAGGGATTTTGTCTTAAGCATCCTAGAACAGTTATAAATTGTTTACATTTGTATAGGATTCTCTCTGACAAATTTTTGTAGAAATTTGCTAATTTGTACAGTGAGTTAGAAGCCTGCTGGAAAGGACCAAACTTAAATTATTAGAAAAGTAAATGTGCTACATGTACTTTCATTCAACATGAACTCAGGACTCAAAGCATAGTGTATCTCCAAATTTATTTTGTTTGTTTATTATTACAGTAGTATAGTATTTATATTTCTAAGTATTTTGGCAAGTCTATATGAGGACAAGTACAACAGCATCTTAGGCAAAATAACAATGTATTAATATTCTAAATTAGGGCTCTTCATCATTATCTACTGTTAACCTTTGTAGAAAAAATATAAACCTCTCTACTTGGAATAAATATATTAAATAGTTTTTTAAAAAAAGTCTTTGAAGAGCAGATGAAAAGGATATTTGAATTTAAAAGTTTGTATGTTTTCAGGCTAGACCTTACTTATACTTCTGTCAGTCAACTCCTCAAAGGTATAGACACCTGTCACTCTAGCAACTAATGGAGAGACAAGAGCATCCTCACCATCTTTCCTGAAAAGTGCTGTACGTAGCCTGGCTGTTTGTAATTCTCTGGTTAAGTGGAACACAAGCAATATAAACACATTTGTTCTGCACACCACAAGGTTCCATTAAGGGAGCTTTGGTTGCTCTTAGATACCTCAGACCATGTCTGGTTTGATGCCGCAGGCATCAGAGAACTGCATCCGATTTCCGTGACCAAAGGGTGTGGGAAAATTGCAACACGGTCAATTAAACCAAACCTTGCTCTGTAACCTGAGCATAAATTTGCTTCCTGGAGCATGGCTGAACAATTTAATTCTCTAGAACCTGGATTTGCTGAAATTGCTTTCCACTTTCCTCATCTTATAATTTAGCTTCTTCCCATATCTTCTGTTCTGGGGTCTGCATATCAGATGGCATTAATATTGACCCTACAAATGAACTAGAAGAAAAACTGTTCAAGTTCCAAAAAAAAAAAAAAATCAAGGATTTTGACTTCTACAATGAAATGCTATTGAAGAAATTTTAGGATAATAAGAAAAGCCCTGAACACCTGGAATTCTTCTGTCAGGTCCTTAGGTTGCTAATATAAATCAAGCACAACCGAATCAGAGGAGGCTTACTTCTAAGGTTTCAGACAGCAGTTGCCACAGGTTTTTGAAAAATGTACTGTGTGCATCTAAGTCTAAGCCCTGTCCCATTTCATATGTTCTCAGGTCACAGTCTCAGCTCCCCACCCCAACAAAGAGTCGATTGTTAACCTTCATGGACACATCAGGGTCCGCTGTGCAGAGCTCATCATCACACTTTCTTCTCCTTTCATGCCATTCATTCTTCACCTCCAGCTCTTTATGCTGCATAGAAAATTGTATAAGTAGATATTCTGCCTCAGTGGTGCAATACCCTGTGAGCTTGAGAAGCCAAAGTTTCCTTTCCTTTTTTGAGGGTAAATTTCACAGGGTTTTTGTGCCATGAAGGGAGAGTCTGCTTACTGATTAGAGAATATGAAGTTAATGTGCTCAGCACAAAGTAATTTATTTATTGGGCAGATTTTGGCAGAAGCTTTCCCTGAAGCCCTAAAACACACTGCTATACAAATAAGCTGAACCTCCTGAAATACGTTGTTATTTTTTCACCCATGTTCAAGTCACAGCTCTCACATAGCCTCCTTTGGAGAGTTATGGAAATACTGATCTAAAGCCCCAGCTGATCAAGATATTTGTCTGGGATGTGAAAGAGATGAGAACTTCAACCCAGGATTCCTCCATCACAGGGGAAGCTTGGAGCTGTCAATCACATCCAGGGAGGAGAACGTTTTGTAGAAGAAATGTCAGCGGGCTTACAGCAAAATAGGAAATTAAAGTTGAAAGTTGGACACTTTACAGGAAGAACAAAAAAAGTTCCCACCCTACTACACTTAACCCTGTTGCAGGAGGCAGTCCCCATGCTCTCAGGTGCCCAATTTCTACCATTACATCTTTTCCTCTCCCATGGAGATTGTCTCTGGCCCCAGCCCAGGACTGAGACAACATTCCAGTTTATTACACAGATGAGTAAAAGTTGAACTTTTTCTAAAAATTGAGGAAATGCAGAAGAGACCTAACACCATGAAGTTTCATTTTGAACTGCAAAGGACACAAACCAAAACACTATATATATA
>NW_010519917.1:0-51827 GCF_000687285.1 Phaethon lepturus
ATGATCTTAAAGGTCTTTTCCGACCTAAATGGTTCTATGACTCTATGAAAAAACAGTATGTTCCAATAAACAAAATGAAGCTTTTAGAGAAAGGTGTTATCTTTTAGTAGACAGGCACATCTATTTGCAAAAAAGCAGATGAGCTTTGGACTCATGAACTCTTCTTCTGATCAGAAATAAAAGCAGCAGTCTTCAGCAGTTATACCAGTATAAATTCCTTTGTTTTTTTTTGAATCAGCCTTTAATACATGGATGAATGTAAATGTCATCTATTAATCCCTCCCTCTGGAATTCACTGCAGGTCATCATTAGACAAAAGAACAATATCAGACAGCAATCTTCTCCCCCTCAGAGCCTGCCTGTAGTTTCCTAAAAATTAGTGCAAACTTGTTTGTTTAACACCCTTTGGCTTCAAGTAAGGCAATCTTACTTGAGTGGAGTACTACACCTTTAATCCTAGTACATTAAACAGGAAATGGGGAAACTATTCTTTTGAATGCACTTATCAGAAGGAAATGCCTCATTCCAGGTTACTCCAAATATTGAACATTCAATTCAGAAAACAGTGACATGGGCTGAAACATTGCTAATAGGATCAAAGGAAAAACGAACAGCAGCAGGTACCTCTGTGCTCAACAAGGTCACTGTTAGCTGTTAGGTGACTGTATCTCAGAGAGTTTATAGTGGCTGGTATTTCTTATATTTACTTGTTGCAATTCAAACAACAACAGAGAAATAAAACCCATCTCTGCCTATCAGAATCCTCTACGAGTGTTTTTGACGGCAGTTCTTCCCTGATGTAAGCCCAGCAATTTCTCTTAACCCCTCACAGATCCAGAGGTGGAAGGAGTTTGCAAGAGAGAGTTTTCCACCAAGGAGGGGGACGAATCCTTCCTAACGCAAAGACGCTGCCCCAGCCGGTGCCCTCCAGGGACTGCAGCACGGTGCGGGGAGGGGTCTGTCTCACAAGCAAACTGTAGCATTTTACAGATCGAAAGCAACATCTGAAATCCCATTCAGGTACTGGTGAGGATCACAGACTATAGCTCAGGGTTATAGATGTTATTTATCCTGAGGGCTATTAAATTCTAAACCAGCTCAAATTTTTTGGGGTAGAAATGAAGCCACGGTGAGTTTAAGTAATCTGTCTCAGGAGTGACGGGAGGCAGTGGGTGATGGCAGTGATGCCTGTAGCTTTTACAAATGACCATGATCTTGTCACTCGGGGTTTTTCAGATAGTTCTCCATGAAAGCATGCACGTGAGGTCTTCCATCATTCACGCGGTTACACTCTTCAGCTCAAATCCCCAAGCGATGCTAAAGCCCACTGGGTCAGGATGCCCTGGGTGGAGCCTCTTTCCTGGAGAGCAGTTGTAATGGCATTTTACTGACTCTTGTTTATTGCGAGACACCAGATGCAGATGAGGTTTGGCCACCTCTTGCCACCCTGTACGGCCATTTTAAGTCTTTATTTGCCTTCCTTGGCTAACTGGAAGGAGTGGTATTAACATCCTCAGAGAAACCCATTTGACTGGTGCCCAGGCTCACTGCCCTGGTCTCGCTGCTGAAGTGACACAGCGATGTCCTGCCGAGACAGATGTGTCCAAAAATATGTCCCTGCCCCTTGCAAGGTGAGTGGTACTTAGGCAACAGCTTTCCTTTGCTGAGGGTGAAAGGTGGTGACTCTGCTTCTTTCCCAAAGTTGTGGGTCTCGTCCCTCTCTCTTTGAAGTTGGTGCTAAAGCCAGTGACTTCAGCGACGTGGGACAGGGTCTCTGCGACGGGTGCAGAGCACCAGCTCTCATCTGTCATCGTCTCTGGCTGCACAATGGGAAACAGAGCCAGCTACAGACTGTAGCAGGTTAATTAAATAACAGACGCCGTCAAGGGAGAAACAGGAACAGCCCTTCAGTTTGAAGAAATCCCCCTTTCTCCAGAGCCAGCCAAATACAAGGGAGGACAAAGACTGCCCTAACCACATCCCCCAGCTGGGGGACAGGCACACCAGCTTGGGAAATAGGACCGCTTCCCTCCTTGGCAGCAACTTGTGAGTTAATGAATTCCCTAGGTTTCAGGCAGTACACTGCAAAAATGTGTCTAATACATCAAACACATACAACATCTGTGGAGAATTTCTTTTTCCTTTGATTTACAGTTTAAAAAAAGAACAACTTTGCAGTGACTAGAATAAATTTTAAACAATGAAAAAACAGCTCATTCAATTTTTTGAAGAAAGAAGTCAATGAATTGCACAGAGAATATTCAAAATTCCAATTTTATTTTATCACCGTTTTATCTTTATAGTTTACTAATAATTTATTGTGATAATTTTTAAAATAAGAACAACCTCTCCTCATCCGCTGGACTTTTACCAGGTACATGAAATCCAGTTTGGAGTTCAGAGTCTTCAGAACATTTCAGAAAAATTAAGTATTGAAACTTCAGCGAGTGACAGAGTGATATTTAAAAAACCTTTTGATGCTCAAACCCCAAAGTTTCATACTGAAAAGATGAATATAAAAATCATAAAAATGCCAAAAATGGAGCAATGTAACTAATACTAAGAACTCAGTAAATTAAGGATAAAGAATGGTATTTCCCTCTCTTGCTTCCAGTCTTTTTGCAGTCCCCTGTTATGGAAGGCAACTCCTCCCTTCTCATCCATCTCCTCTCTGACCTGGCAAGCTGCTTTCCCAGACTGAATGTTTGCCCCTTAACAAAACTAAGGACAAATGTGATCCTGAGGCAAAAAATAAAATTAATACAAGACAACCCTGAATATATAGCTCTCAGAACAAAACTGTATCCTGTATGTACCTCAGACAGCTTCAAAGACAGAGCATGCCTTCTTTTAAGGTGCTTGGTTCAGGCCAGCATTGTTCTACAGACATCTCCTGGCATGTCCTGTTGATCAGTTCAACTATGCACATTAAAGTCTAGTATTTTAAAAAAGTAACAATCTTAAGGTAAATTTTTAAAGTCTGTCTATATAAAACTCTATAAAGACTTCTGCAAATAATCAAGTGTTTCCATGTCATTTATTTAATACCGAAATATTCAAAGGTTTGTGACACTTGCACATCCACATCTCTAAAACGTGCTACATGCAAAGATGCTGTTAGCATCTCTCTGAACTCCTTCTCCCTTGTTTTTTACAGTGTGGACTCATACTGATGTGTTTCAGACATCTGCACTTCCAGAATTTCCATCCCCTAAAATTTCTGAGACTTCAGGAGTCTCAGTATAACCATTCAAATCCCAGACATGCTTTGTACCTGTCAACATCACTGCTAGGAGAGGCACTAGACATGTCAGGCCCTCTCAAGATTTAACCCAGCAGCTGGTTTTATTGTGAAAACTTTTTAAAAGTGTGCTTAGCCCTGTTCAATGCACTATCTATAGTCATTGAATCAAAGAACTTCTGTGTGAAGACGTAGATTTCAAGAGATAGATTTAATACAAGAAATCCAGGGATAAAGAAAAATTATTGAATGGAAAATCTTAGGTAAAGTCAGATGACAAATACATAGCTTCAATCTTTACCTGTGGAAAATTATTTTATTGATAGTCAGAATAACTAGTAAGGATGTAGCAGCTAATGGAGGGAAGTAGTTTCCCTCTCTTATAAGGTGGCATACAGAAAGGTGAACAAGATGTGAAGATGCTGTTTTAGGTGGTCCATAAATGACCAAGCCCAGGTGTATTTCACAGAATCACAGAATCACTAAGGTTGGAAAGGACCTTCAAGATCACAAAGTCCAACCGTTAACCCAACGCCACCATGCCCACTAAACCATGTCCTGAAGCACCACATCCACACGTTTTTTAAACACTTCCAGAGACGGCGACTCCACCACCGCCCTGGGCAGCCTGTTCCAATGCCTGACCACTCTCTCAGTATAGAATTTTTTCCTAATATCCAGTCTAAACTTCCGCTGGCACAACTTGAGGCCATTTCCTCTCGTTCTATCACAGGTTACTTGGGAGAAGAGACCAACACCCACCTCACCACAACCCCCTTTCAGGTAGTTGTAGAGAGCAATAAGGTCTCCTCTCAGCCTCCTCTTCTCCAGACTAAACAACCCCAGTTCCCTCAGCCGCTCCTCATAAGACTTGTGCTCCAGCCCCCTCACCAGCTTCATTGCCCTTCTCTGGACACGCTCCAGCACCTCAATGTCCTTCTTGTAGTGAGGGGCCCAAAACTGAACACAGGATTCAAGGTGCGGCCTCACCAGTGCCGAGTACGGGGGCACGATCACTTCCCTACTCCTGCTGACCACACTATTTCTGATAGAGACCAGGATGCTGTTGGCCGCCTTGGCCACCTGGGCACACTGCCGGCTGTGTTCCTGAACTCCTTATTACTTTCACCTTGGTGTGTAGCTTCCCCAAAAGGGGAGGAAGAGAGATGCAGTAAGATTCACATCTTTTTCTACTTTCTATGTCTGAGAAATGTGGATCTGCAATAGTCCTGACTTACACGTGGTAACTACATAATGTTCCTTATTAGGACATTACGTATCCTCCTTACATATCCTCCTTAGAAAAGAGTTTCTTAAACCAGAACTTTTGTTCAAATAACTCATCTCCATGTCAAGGTCCTTGGCAAATCCTTCATCAAGGCTAAGTCTCCATAGACTTTCCAGCACTGAACCAGATGGTAGGTAGTCTACCATTTCCTGTCTATTACATGAATTGAGCATGAGGAGAGGGTTAATGTTAAATACAGGTGTAAAATGAATGACTACATTTTGGTTTCGCTGCCTCTAAACTGATTATCCGCTACATGCTTCCCTTTTCAAAGTTATGCATAAGAGTGACAGCAAAATGCCAAACATAAAATATTGATGAAATACCAAGAAAATAAATCTGTAAGTGCCAAATCAGTCTGGGATCTTTGGGAAAGTAATAATTCCCGATTAGTAGATAATGAATTTAAGTCAGAAACAGACACCTTCAAATTAGATTTTGCATTATGTAAAATGCAAAATCCTAGTCCTAGGAACAGCCTTTTCCTTTAGGAAAAAAACGTTCTTCACCCAGGCTCTGGCATCTTGAAGAGTGATCCGCAAATCCACAAACTGAGCACTGTTCTGCCGAGTGTTACAAAGCAGGGAGCGATGCAAACGGGACTGTGTCAGAATACTCCTCCTGCGCTGAATCCCATGCTAAAGTGGCCAAACCAGAGCCCGCAGCTTGCTTCTCCCATGCAGCACCAGGGACCTGTTCTGGGAGGGGATATAGGACAATTGCTTTTTTTTTTTTTTTAAATGGAGAAATGCTGGTAGCCGCATTTCTTATCATAATCTACCATTTAAAGCAATCACTTTGGCAGAGAGTTTATGCTCATAGTCTCTTCTTCCCGGAAGCACATCCTCTCTGCGAAGTTGAAGATTAACTGTATACAGAGGTCACCTCACTCTCCTGTTACGTATATGTGCTGGTTTTGAATGGGGATGGGGTTAATTTTCTTCATAGAAGCTAGTATGAGGCTATGTCTTGGATTTGTGCCAAAAACAGTGTTGATAACACAAGGATGTTTTCATTATTGCTGAGCAGGGCTTACACAGGGTCAAAGCCTTTTCTGTTTCTCACCCCACCACTGAGCAGGCTGGAGGTGCACAAGAAGCTGGGAGGGGACACAGCTGGGACAGCTGACCCCAGCTGACCAAAGGGATATTCCACACCATACGACGTCATGCTCAGCATATGAAGCTGAGGGAACAAGAAGAAAGCAGGGAATGTTCGGAGTGATGGCGTTTGTCTTCCCAAATAACCCTTATGCATGATGGAGCCCTGCTTTCCTGGAGATGGCTGAACACCTGCCTGCCCATGGGAGGTGGAGAATGAATTCCTTGTTTTGCTTTGTTTGCATGTGTGGCTTTTCTTTTCGCTATTAAACTGTCTTTATCTCAATCCATGAGTTTTCTCACTTACTCTCCTGATTCTCTCCCCCATCCTGCCATGGGGTGAGTGAACGAGCGGCTGTGTGGGGCTTTAGCTGCCGGCTGGGGTTAAACCATGACAGTATGAGACCACACTACTCAGATGCAAGAGTGTTGGCCGCAGCTTGGTGCCTACAGACAAGGAACTTGGCTTTTTAGTAAAGTCCTCAGGAAGGAAGGACCCAGCCCTGTAGGACAGGTCTCCAGGACCATCACAGAACCAGAGTCCTCCTGGAAGTTAAGGGACAGTCACGTGCTTCTCCACATCATTTGGGGAGCAACAGAGGTTGTGTTGTGGTTGGGCAGGTAGCTGGCAAGACCTGAATTCACAGAAATCCAAGTGCAGGCCCTACGGAAACTTCTACCCTAAAATCTATTCACTGAATGCATTTAGACACTAACTGCATTTTACAGCTGCTGGAGCTGCAGCTTTCAGACCACATTTTCAGAGCTAGGTACTTCCCTTTGTCCTGGGTCTGCCTGGATCTTTAAAGGAGCTTTTTGATACTTACCTGTAAACACACATTAAAATTAAATATGCTTTCCTTGAATGCTATAGCGAGTGAAGTAATGGTTTATTTTTAGTTGTTGGAAGAATATTTGAGGAACATCCTTAAACTGCTGTGAAGCCCTTTCAGGACTCTGAAACGTAAGTCTTAAAATTCCACGGAGAACTAGTGATAGGAAGAAAATCAGGTTTCTTATGTTTAAGAAAAACATTAGTAATCCGCATTAGAAAGAACTAGTGGGAGTAAAGGAATATCTGGAGCTGGCAACTACTGTTTCTAAGTTATGAATATAAATATACAATTATGAGCTCAGGCAGCCTGTGCTCAAGGAAGCAGCCAGTTGAAGGCAAGTGAATTACCCATGCAAGTCCCTTTCAAAGTGAGCAAAGGTGCAGAATCTGGCCCTAAGTGAACCGTACCCACCTAGCGAAAATATGTTGTTGCTGATTGATTTTTGGGGGGTGATTTAATTCTGCTTCACAGGAAAAACACATCCCTCTTGATAGAATGTAACAGACTGCTAAAGCACTTGGTGGCCCTTGTGATCAATTAAGGGTCAGGATGGTCTGATAAATTATTAAATAGTATGAAGAAAGAAAAGACCAGCAACTGTCAGATACATTCTCCACCCAGTAATATATTACCTTTATCTTTCTTGAAGTGATGTTTCTTTCACTATTATTATTATTGCTTCATTATTAAATAATAGATCCTTTCAGCATATGCAACATTGGGGAAAATACCATCCACAGGCTAATAAGAACAGTAGAAAAAGAACAGATAAATGTATAACAACTTAATAAAACCTGTCACTAAAATCCACAAGTCCTTTTGTGGTCAGGAGCCAACTAGAGCCTGAATACAGCAATCTGATTCCTGTGGGGGTACCACTGTGCTGAAGTGACCCAGACTTGGGAGAAGAAGTATGGGTTTTATAAACTTTTGCTACATATATCAAATTTAACTGTGTTTTCTTTATAGTTCTGAAAGTAACAATTTATTGCAAGTTCGCATTTGAATTACATTCACAATTTGGGATCCAGGCATGAAGCAGATCAGGTTAGGGCATTCTGGTGCTAACAAGAGTTAGTGCATAACCGGTGCTTTATGGTTTTAGGTTTTTTTGAATACTTACTGAAGCGAGCACTTTGCCAGAAACACAGGTTTGCAGGAATGAATTCCTAATGTACAGATTTATGAAAATTTGTTCTGAAAGAGAAAATATTTTTTTGCTTAATCTCTCTTTCAATGTTCTACTTTTAAGGGATTGTTAATCAAAACTTTTGAGCAGCCTTTTGTTAGAACCCACTTAGGGGTATAATTTCATCTCAGGGATTTATGAGTGCCGGTCTCATTAAACCTAACAGGAGTTACACATATGGAAATTGTGGTGCGTGGGGAGGAGAATATCCCCTTTCATTTGCATAATTCTCCAAGACACTGAATGAGCCCCTTGTGTAATGTGCGATATGGCTGCATGAGTCAGGGGGATGGGGGTGGTGAGACCCTGGTCTGCAGCGTGTTGGTAGTTTTAGGGTGGCCATTGTCAGGAAGGATGAGAGGACAATTTACAGCTGAAGTCTAAGTGCTCCACAGAGAGCAAGATGGTTCTAAATGGTCCAAGACCCGTAGATTTAGTAACAGTAAACAGGGACCAGCAGTAATATAAATTGAAAATGCTAATGAGCTACCACGTTGCTGAAATATAGAAGAAAAAAATATCTTTTCAAAGATTTGAGCCAAAATCTATTTTAAATGTTTTCCTAACAGCCCTGGTGTGTTTTATAATTGCAACTTTTATATTTTTCATTATAGAAACCTGTTACGCTGATACCTTCATTCTGTACTAGCTTTTCATAGGTCTATATTAGCAACGTATTCCAAGTTTACTCTCTTGCAGAAAAGCAGCTGTCCCTGGTTTATACTCACTTACTTTTTTTTTTTTTTACTGTTACTGTATTTGGCTTGTAAGTGTCTCATCTGTATGAGCAACGCTTCCTAAAACTTCCTAAAAATATCGCATTGTTCTGAATCATTCCACTTTGCAAACCCAGGAGCCAAACATCAGACACACCGCTTGATAGGTTTTGTACCGGTGTCAAACGTGACAAAGAACTAGCCTGTTATCACGCCAGACGTCTGCTCCCACCAGACTCGTCCTCAGGGCCAGCAGTAACCACATCCTCCTCCTTACGGCAGTGACAATTCTCCAAGGCAGCGCTGGAGCCCCTGGAATTGCCCCAAATTTGCTTTGGTAAGGGTGAAACTGCAAACCAGCACTCTTAACTGCCGAAACCGTGCTGACCTGCTCACTTAAATGGGGCAATGCACCACCCAAACCTCCCTGCTTACCGGCGCGAGTGACCTCAAATGAAACACTGCTGTTCAGCAACTAGAAAACCACACAGCCCAATAAAAATGTAACTGCCCAGCACGCATCTATAACACACCTACCTCCTGATTAGGTCTATAACGCATCCTTTCCAAGGCAGTAGCTTCCAAAAAAATTTGTTTTAACTAACCCAGCTGTGCTGGGCTGAGTGACTTGCATACGGACAACACCTCTTCTTTGGTTATACTGGTGCTGGTGACACGTCCCAATATCCTGTCTACTCTTCTATAGCTCAGTACGACTAATTGGGATAATGGCTTCAAGGCTTTACCTACAAAACCCTACATCTCCCTTTAATTTATTTTAAATGAACTTAATGGTTTCTGGCAGCAGTCTGCCTTGTAAAGCATTTCCTCTATTTTGATCCTTTGCCCACAGACATATTTTGCATTTGCCTGCAATTGTCATCACTGCCTCAGTCACTGAAGGACGCACTCAGCGCCTGATATCTTCCTTGCACTTGCACTGTGCCTAATTACACTTTATATCTCTGTTATCAACACTATTGGTGAACTCTGATGTTTTAAAATTGATAGTTTCCTCCAAAGCAAATTAAGTCAGTCTAACCAATCAATAAGTATAACTATACAATGAAACCAGAGGGACTTCCTTGCAAGTCTTTTTCCAGAGGAAGAATTTATCATTTACAGACATCTCTTCTTATTTTGGAATGATGTTCTTATGCAAGTTATTCTGTCCTATTCTGCCCCTCACTACAAGAAAGACATAGAGGTGTCCAGAGAAGGGCAACGAAGCTGGTGAGGGGTCAAAGTAGCAAGTGGTAGGACAAGAGGAAATGGCCTCAAGTTGCTCCAGGCGAGGCTTAGATTGGATATCAGGAAAATTTTCTTCACGGAAAGGGTTGTCAAGCACTGGAACAGCGAAATGGTTGAGTCACCATCCCTGGAAGTATTTAAAAGGCATGTAGATGTGGTGATTGTAGGGACATGGTTTAGTGGTGGACTTGGCAGTGTTAGGTTTACAGTTGGACTTGATGATCTTAAAGGTCTTTTCCAACCTAAATAACTCTATGATTCTATTGTATTCCTCAATTCCAGACCTCAGATGATCTGAAAGTCAACTTGAAACCATGTGTTGTGTACAGAAGCCACAGTGTGTCCTTCACCAGCACCGGCTGCAACATCTCCACACAACTGGAGACAGGAGGAAGTTTCTAACCAGAGAAGCAGTCCTGGAGGCGGTCCAGGTCTCCTGATCCTCTCCCCACGGCTCGGCTTACAGCAGCCTCAGCGATGCCCATGTTCAGGTGAGCTGTGTAAGGTCTCCTACAGGCCCATGCCCCCTTGCTGGGACACCAAAGTGACCTGTATCATGGCCACTCCCACAGCCTCTGAGAGATTTTTGGAGCAGGGGTGTCTTATAAAAGCCTTTCCTATCTGCTCAGGAAAGTCTGTGTGCAGGAGCTACATGTCGGTGAGGGAAAAGCCAATGACAGAATATGGTTTTATCTTCATGCATTTAAACACAGCCAACCACTGCAAACGTGCAATTTGTAAACACTAATTACGGTTTCTGAAACATGGTGTTCAGGGATGAAGCCATTTGCATTCCAGCAGCTGATGCCAGTGACACAGGAGCACTGGTTTGCCTTTTTAAGAGTTGAGGAAAGAGTTAAAAAGTCCTCAGGATTCATAACTACAAAAGTAGACATGTAAGTAAAGCTGCTTAATGGGCACCATAGTCAACCCCAGGCTCTGCAAAGAGATGAAGGGAGCTGAGAAACCACCATGCAACTTGGTGGGAGAGGTAAGGGAGAAGTGGGGAAGGAAAAATGGTTTTGTGAGTTGAATGGAGGCATTTCAATTACAGCTGTCAATCTCCAGGATTTCTTTTTTTGAAACTATGCTGAGATTCAACACAACTGGCTAAAACCCACCAGTATCTCTGTCTGGATCACATTAATGGTAGAAAGAAGCACAGTCCTGTACACCATCTGTGTGCTCCACAGATGTTCTGATGTATCAGGATAAAACCTGCTGGATTTGCCTCCTCTGTAACCACAAATTTATTACATTTACAGCTTTTACAGTGTTAGGAGAACCACCCTGGGATGTTGTGGCTGGCAGTGGTGACAAGGCTTTAGGCCTGGGCTAAAGAGTCCCTGTGAGGGTGAGAGTGCTCAGGTAGGTGCTGTAACCAACAGCAAGATGGGGACCGGGGAGCCCCGAGGTGACAGTCAGCGTGGCTGTGACAGTGGGCTGAGACCAGCATTGGCCACCAGTGCCTGGCTGGCCCCCGCCAGGGTGACACCCTGGCCATGCAGGGTCACCTCGCTGTCAGCAGGGAGGTGCAGGGGGGAACAGAGGCAGACGTTTTGATATTCGGGTATTCTGTAAGGCTGGAGTTTGAAAATCAAAGTGTTTCCCTGTTACACACTTCTCACACTTTCTTTTATCACCAAAGCTGTGATTTACAGACTTCTGTGGTATTTTTGGCAAAAAAAAAAAAGAAAAATTCCTTTTCCATGAACACCAAAAAAATTGCTTTAATTCCTTATGCATCTTTAACATCTTTTCTTTTACGATTATTACGGGACAAAACAGAAAACTGGAATCTGACCACTGCAAAGGCTGGCAATTGTTCCCTTTCCCTTGTGAAATGGGCAATAGTTTACTTTGCTTTCTGTTCTATCTTAAATACTGCAATGATCCCACTCTTTGCAACTTCATGCTGCATCTCCCCCACTAATCAGCACCAGGGTATAATGTTGAGACCATTTCATTAAGCAGTTACTAAAGAGAACAGCATGCCCAGCAGTGTGAATTTCTGCCCACCACTCTGCAGAATGGTACCCATGAAGAAGAAAACTCCTCAGAAAACCTGTTACAAGCTAACAAACATGAACAGCAGCAAAACTTTCAGGAAACAAAAACTAAATGAAAAACTTTACGAACCAAAATAAGCAAGAATAATCACTGCCAACAAGCCCAGAGGGAGAGCAAATTATTTTACTCATTCATTTCCATATTACTACTTTTAACTCTAGTGAGAAAAAATCACTCATGAGAAAAAATCTGGTGCAATGCCCCTCAGCCATATGGTATATATTATGACATACATACCACAGACAGAAAATTGTAACACCACACTTTTATTTCTATCTGACAACACATACTGTCAGTTGAGAGTCACAAGAAAGCAGAGAAAAAAGTAACTCTGCATTTCATTCCTTTGCCTGAAACTTACTTCTTCTAGACAAAACATTATCGATCCCAAATATATGAGAGCACTTCCAGATCAGTTATAAGAAAAGTAAATAAAAGCAAGCTACCAAGAACAGTAACCCTCTTGTAAATTATCAGTCAATGTAAACAGTAATTTGGGGAAAAAAAGATTGCTGTTACTGAAATCTTTGTCCTCCAAAGAGTACTTTAGAACTAAATCTTAAAGGCTAATCTGCTGCAGTCATTTTGTGTTCAATATAGGATCTTAAAATATTGTCCTGGGCGTGCTGTAACGAAGCTGCTCCTGGGTTGGTGCAGTGGCAGGGCTGAGCCACATCCCCCAGACGGGCACACGCTGCTCCATGGTTCTGGGTGAGCTGCAGCCCCCCCGTGGTTGGTGTCCCATGCACTTACGGGAAAAAAAAATCCCAATAAACAGTGTTCACAATATTTCTGAAGCCTAGTCAATGTGCATGTGTGTGCTGGTTTTGGCGGGGATAGGGTTAATTTTCTTCATAGTAGCTAGTATGGGGCTGTTGATAACACAGGAGGCCTTTCGGTACTGCTGAGCAGTGCTTACACAGAGCCAAGGCCTTTTCTGCTCCTCACACCACCCCACCAGCGAGCAGGCTGGGGGTGCACGGGGGGCTGGGAGGGGACACAGCTGGGACAGCTGACCCAGGCTGGCCACAGGGATATTCCATACCATACGACGTCATGCTCAGCATATAAAGCTGGGAGAAGAAGAAGGAAGCGGGGGGATGTTTGGAGTTACACCGTTTGTCTTCCCAAGTAACCATTATGCTTGATGGAGCCCTGCTTCCCTGGAGATGTCTTTACCTATTAAAGTGTCCTTATCTCAGCCCAGGAGTTTTCTCACTTTTACTCTCCCAGTTCTCTCTGTCCTCCATCCCACCATGCGGGGAGCGAGCGAGTGGCTGTGTGGTGCTTAGCTGCTGGTTGGGCTTAAACCACAACAATGTGATAGCAGCTAATGCCACAACGTGTGCGAAAACTGAGTGTGCTACAGATATAGGTACCGGAGGCCTCCGCCACCCGACCTCCAAACTGACCCATGACTTTGCTGGAAAGAAGAAAGCTTTCTCCAGAGGCAATATGAGGACAAAACCAAGCAAATGTAAGAGGTCTGAGCTGCCTTTCAGGATCTGGGACAGAAGTGGAAAAAAATATTTGGGCTCCAGGCTGTGACAGGTGGGGGCTGAGTGGGAGCAGAGCATCCCCCGTGCTCCTGCTGCTGCTACGGGTCTTCAAACTAGATGCTTGTATTCCATCTTAAAAGTTGCTTGATGCTGTCCCATGAATAAACACTTAGCTGAAAGCCTGCCTCTCTGAGAAAAAAATTCCCACTGTGACAGTAGTAGGATAAACATTCCAAGATTTTACTGCAGGTTTAAAAAGGGTTTAAAAAATACAGTAAATCAAAGTAACACCCAAGGGGCTTACTTACACTAGGGAACAGCAGTGCCGTTGATACATAAACATGGCTCTGCTTTTTGACCTGAGAATCTGCCCTTAACAAGAAAAACATCTCAAAGATGCTCAGCCCTACAGTGAATTTCCCCCCTTCATTATTGTTTAGCAATACAATGAAATCCGCAGGGAAGTGTGAGTGTCACAAAAGGAGAAATTTGACTTTCCATCTCTAGGTCTCTACATTTTTTCTTCTTCAAGGCAAATTAGCAGTTCAGAAAAAGAGCGGGTTTCCTAAATTATGTTAATCTCAGCCCTACCGTGTATGCTAATTGAGATGTTTTCTTGCTAGGACTTCCAGATACTTTCCAGTTGTAACTTTGCTGTCTCACACTATAACGTCAGCTCTCACAAATATCAGCCTTTCTCCACATGTCTGTGATCACTATTCTGACACTGATGCTTTTCTTGGAAGGCATCTATGAATTTATGAGTGGAGTTAGTGCTTCTGGATCTTGTTCTGCATTGATAGTGAAACTAGTATATAACTGAGAGGCTGTTTTTGGCAAATAATACGCTTTCTAAATCCAAGTAAATTATGGAGTTTCCAACTGATCTACAGATACGGGCCAAACATGCCAGGTAGTTTGATCTGGAAAAATGGTGGAGCCTGACGCTGACTAACAGAGTACAATTTAGTGCAGTGGCCAAATCATCATTGAGGAAGGAGACTGTATTGAATAAACTGCTTCTTGGGTAGATTGAAGCGGTGGCCTCCTGGGGAAGCTGCTCCGTGTCTACAAGCGAGTAAAGACATGGAGAAGTGGGGAACGCCCCTGTGCCCCGCTTCCCCCAAAAATGTTCATGGTAGAACACTTGTGATCGCTAATTGTGGCTGTAATGAATTTGATATACTCCATGCTTATAACACTGCCTGGTCTTTATTTTGCAGTTTATCTCAATGAATCACCATATTTTACTTTGAAATAATTTCCGTAATTATTTTTCCATCCATTTTTCATGTAAATATTTTGAAATACAAGCAGTGCAGATTGTCCTGGCAATATGTCAAAAGCTCAAGGGCTACCAATACTCTGCATATAGGTGTAAATGGGATTATTTTGGAGATATATGCAGGATATTATTACGTACATAGCTCTATGCAGTGTAGTACAGAGTACAGACAGGTCTTTGGAAATTACATATAAGCTTAAAACAGCTATCCATATTTTGATAGCCATAAGGAAGTAATAATAATGGAAAGACTGAAAACACACAATATTATCTTCCAACTTTTGAATGCTTCTTTTTTCCCTTGTTCCTTCTTAAATTATACATTTTAAGGAATTTTTTAAAATAGTAAATAAAGCATTTTATCACATGCAAATACACAGACCCTCCACATTGTATAAGCTAAGCCCAGATCTGTCCAACCCCTATCAGCAACTTCTACCACTTGAACTAACTATCTTACCATTAAGTTTGGCTATGCTGAAATCACTCTTGTGAATAATTAGGCTTATGTGGGCATTTCCAAATGAGCTTTCAGCTGCTTAAGTCAGCAGCTGATAAGAATATATAAAGTTGTAAAACTTTTACAAAAACTGAGTAAACACTTGAGTGGTTAGCCCCTGATAACTCTCATGGGTATGGTCCAGACCACTTGAACCTACACTTTAGATGCTTAATGAGCCAGTCCTCACGCAGTAAATGATTATGATTCTTTTAGAAACAACATGGAGGGATAGGCACCTATGATGGGCTTCACAGAAGGCTACCTATGACTTATTCAGTTGCACGAATATTTCAAGCATTTCTTAATAATAAAGACTATGTAGCACAAAAAATTACTACATGCAAAAAGAAGAGATTGTTATTCCTCTTAGCTAGCCCTGCAATCCCGCTATTTCCAAGAAAATGAAGGAAAGAAATCTTTTTCTTTCTAGCAGGCACCCTTTTTTTTGCACTGACTATAAAATAAACCCCGCTTGTTAGGGATCACAGTTCATGAGCCAAAACAAATTTCCAGTATTCACTGTAGATGTGTCATTCAGAGGTTTAAAATCTTTTTATAACTAATTCTACTCACTCTGTGCAGTTTTCAGAGACATGTAATGCGGGTAGATTGTTTTAGGAGAACCATACCATAGGGATAGGTACCTCAGTAAATTTAATATCCTTTTTGAAGTAGGAAAAAAGTAAGAGTTACTGAAAGGTTGTTTAAAAAAGAACATTAAGGACAGCAAAAAAAAAAGGCTGAAGTGAAGAGAGGTCATGCATGATAAATCTCTGAGAAGTAGTGGTGGGTGAGGCAGGGGTTTTTTGGTCCTCTCTCTGGGGTGCTTTGAAATCATGAAGGTAACAGACGATGCGATGTTAGTATAGGAAAATTGAAAATAATCTTCAAGACAAATACGCTATGAATCAAACAAATCTTTGTTGCTGAAGTGGATCATTTTAATGTGATGCATTATTCATAAAAATGAATGCATGGCTATATTCAAAGCTGAGCCTGAAATGCCTCAGTGCATCTGGATAAGAAAGTGATAGTTAAATAACTACTTCTCTACAAACATAGTTGTACATATAAGTGTGCTTCATATCGGTATAGGTCTTCTTACAGGGAAAATGAGTAAGCTAGTACAGTGTAAGATTTCTATATTCTGTTAGAATTGGATCTCTGTTAAAGAATATACCAGTTTGATCATAACTTCCTCCCTAGAGCTCCTGTTGTTACACAAGTACAAACTTCTTGTGCACAAAATACGTCTTAAAGTCCCGTATACCATCGCAAACCTTATTTTAGAATTTCTGAGACTTCTGTCCAGATGAGATTTCCTGAAGGAAAGCCTTTCTTTGGTCTGATGATCTAAACAGGAATATCAGTACTTCTGTTTTGAGGCTTATGTTTTTCCCATGGAGCTTTACTGAGCTGTGATGTGGTCATGCAGTTCTTCCCTATAACTACTCAAAGAAAGAACATCCCATTCTTCATCCTGAAGGACCACCAATGTATTGTGTTACACTAAATTAAAAAATGCAGTTATGTCACATATTGCAGCACATTCCACGGATGTTGACCGTGAATTGAAGGCTGACTTACTAACTTTCATGCATTTTGTACAAACCATTCATTCTAACTCCCCTGAACCCAACATCTGAGTTCTTGGAGTAATGTTTCACAAGGAAGAAACAGATACTCTGATTTGAACAGCTTCATTCCTGTTAGATCCTCTGTTCTCATGCCTACTTATCCCTCACTCCCATTGCTTCACCAAACCTCCTTCCTCTCAGCCTCTCTGCCATCCCGTTCTTCCTACTCTACCTGCTTCCATGCTTTCTGTAGACCTCAAATATCCCTGTGTGGATTTGCTCTACCACCCATGCCTTCAACCTTTTTCCTCAAGTGGCTCTCAAATAACAATCCTCACTAAATAACTGCAGAACAGAGCTGTCTTCACCTTCCTTCTCGAGAAGAAGTAGACCCAAGAAAATATCAAACATCTAATTCCAAAGCAAACCACCAGGACTCATAAAATCCAGCATACATTGCTCAGGGGTTTCTCTGTCACTGATGTCCTCAGAATGGTGTGCTCAGAAAATCCAAGAGCTCCTGTACATACCTGTCAAGCCCTCAAGTGACTTCTGGAACTAAAATGAACCACAAATAATTAAAATTATCCTTTCATTGCAATGTGCCATCACCAAAAGAACACTCTTCTCTATGTTGTGCAGCCATTTGGCTGAAAATGAAATTTGCAGACTTACAGTTCGGTTCATGACAATTGTCGATTCCCTTTGTTTCATTCATGTTATTTGAAGGGCCTTGATGTTTTCAGTGTCATTTAAACATAACTGGCCTATGTTGTAATTAAACTTTGATCAAATTTTTAATGGGATCTCAGAGGAAAACAGTATTTGACTAAGATGTATTATTCTGCATGTATTAATCAAGTGAATTCTTCTTGAACTGCCTGAATTTACCATAATAACTACTCTTCCCCATTGTTAATTAGCAGAGCAGGAAAATGATAGAATATGTTTTCACTGAAATAACACTTCTGTATCCAGAATAATTTGAAACTTTTTAACTGTTGACTCCAATTCACTTACAATTTTTAGCCTTTCCTGAGGCACTTTACTTAAAAACGCAATATCCCTATATTAAAAAATAGTCCAAAACAACATCAAACCATACATTTATGGCATTGAGCACTTGAATCACTTGGGCCAGCTGTCCCTTATAAATCACCATTAAATAGCCCTTTCGTGAGTATTGCTGTTAGTCAGCATTTTCATGAGTAATCTGGCAGCAGATCTGAAATCACCTACTGCGACGTTTTCTGAATGATACAAACATTGGTCAAGTGGGAACCAATCCTGAGCCAGGTTAGTCGTATGGAATATGATAAACAGAGTGTTTGATAAACTAAGTCTGCCTTAAAAACCGAGCAAAACAAAACGGAACCCCAACAGACCTGTAGGGACAAGGAATTGAGGCTACAAGAATACCTGTTGCTGGGATCCATATTTTCAGAAGGAAGCTGAAAATTGCTAGAGTCTGGAAAAAAGCCAATATGCCTTATACTTTCTGCTTAGATACAAAAAGATTCCTTACACTAAAAAACTTAGTGTTCAATCTCTATGATTATAATTTATTTCTTAAATTTGAGAAGTGATTTGATTTCAGTGTATAAGGATCCTAACATAAAGAAAATATCTCTTACTAAAGGACTTTAGGACACACCGTAAAAGACATAGTAAGAACCAGCTCCTGGAAGCTCAGATGAGAAACATTAAAATTATAAATTAGGCACCTTTTTAAACAGAATATGATTAACCACTTGAAAAAAAGCAGATTCATTGCCTCTTTTAGAAAGTGTAAGGTCATGCACTTTAGATAATAACAAGAATACTTTCAAATATAAACTAGAGATGACTGAGGAGGAAAAAGCTCAACCACATTAGTCAATCACAGCCTGACAATGAGCTGCCAGTGTGAAAAAAGACTAACACTGCCCTAGAAAGTATCAGCTCAATTAGTTCTAGTAACGATGGGGTGACTATCACTATGGTATTGGCAAAGAATCGCTAAGACATCACTTCAATTATTGTGCATAATTATGAACGCTTGTGTTCAAAAAAGATTAACTTAGGCTGGAGCAGCTGCAGAGAAGGACTACTAGGATGATGAGAATAATGTAAAATATGTCATAAAAGGAGACAGACTCTCTTGTTTAGAGACAGGATGACTGCTATCACTAAATAGAACGGGTTTGTAAAGAAGCTGTTTAAGCCGACGGACAATCACAGTATAAGAACAAAGGGTGGAAACCGGACTTGAATAAATTTACTGTAATTTAGATCCTTCTTAATCACTAGGCGAAGGAAGCATTGATGCAATTTTGCAATAGGAATTTGGGAGATAAAGCGACTCACCAGCTTTAAGACAGAGCTTAAATCCACAGACACTCGAGCTACAGCATCGTTGTCGTGACTGCTGCCGCACAGGGCCCCGCGCCAGACGACAGGTCCCCTCCTGGGGACGGTTCACGGGGGCCGCAGGGCTCAGGCCTCAAAATGGGCCAATCGCCCCAAACCGCGAGGACTGGTGAAACAAGATCAGGTTGTGGTCAAGCCTGAAATTAGTATCTTGCTAACTTACCTCCTCTCAAAGAAAAGAAAATACCTTCTTAGAAGCAGCATAGTTTTCAGGCTCTCTGTTAATGTCAGAAATTTGCTCTTAGGAACTTGCACTAATCACTCATTTATTGTTTTCAAAGCAAAGCACACATTAGACTGAAAATATCACGGTTAAATGGATTTGCAACAAGGTTCATATACAAATAGGTAGTATTTATATCAGGCTGCCAAAAATAAGAAATACCTGGATACCAAACGAATATTCACCGTTTCTCTTGTACTTCATGTGAGAAGGAAAGCTTGCTTCAACCACAAAAAGACAGGGTAGCATTTATTAGCAGTTCAACTTAATGTTGTCTGACTCAATTAAATAAATGTTGCTGCAGGTACCATATAAAGTGGTGAAGCGGTTTTACTTTAACAGCAACCTAGCTGCAGTATGAGCATATATTTTCCTCCCAAAAACCTCAGTTTTTAGAAAAGGTCATTTCATTACATTGTCTTCCTGAAACATTTGAGATTTATTATTTGTCCTCAGGGCACAAAAAATACAAAATCTGCTTACGAAGGCTCTAAGCTTTTTTCCCTTGATTAGAATAATTTTTAAACTACTTATATCTTCCTACCATACTATCATTTTTTGCTGCTTTGAATGCCATGCCTGCTCTAATTAGATTGAAAGTTTCTCACTTTGTTATTCTAAAAACTGTAGAACTATATTTTTAAAAAACATCTCAAGAAACAAACTGTAAACAAAATGGATGAGGATTTAATGTTAAAATCCAAGTTCCTCTTTCTTTAGAATTATTACTAAAAATTTGTGATACAAGGTATATTGTTCATGTGGCTTGTGGAACCCATAAAACCGTGCCTATGATTATTTCCCCTGAAAATATCCACTTGACAGTATCCCATTTTTAGCAGTTCAAGAGTTCATGTTTTTTCTCTGGTACAACTATTCGTCTTCAAGATTTTTTGTTTTGTGACAAGTAAAGTGGAGGGAATAGTGTACATTTTCTTTTACTAGTAAAACAAGGAGGAAAATTTTTATCAATTAAAAAAGACAAAGCAGGATCTTTTGTTATTTGTGTTAGACTGTGATTCATGAAAATGAGCATTAGTTGAATGAGTTTTTAACATGTTTTCATATATGGGTGGTATTTTTTAAATAACTGGTATTGTTTTTTGAAGCTATTTATATTACATTTCATTAATTTATAAAGAAATATCTCGAATAAGCACAGAAGGCTCAAAATAAAGCATGCCACAAGCTTATAATAGGTAGGACTCAAGAACCTGGACCCTCACGTAACTGGTCGGCAGAGGTCTCTGTTGGAAATTGCAAATGAATTCAGTTCAAAATTAAATGCTTTCCCAGTCATTCACTAGACATGGAATTCAGCCTTTAAATACACATGGGAAACCATCAAATGTGAGTCAATAAAACAATGTGTGGAAAGCCACTTGTCCTGGCAAGACTTTTCTATACCAGCTTTTGAGAAAGCACTTCAGAGGGTTTGCAATAGCATAAATTCCATAGCCAGTGTAAAACCAGACTGTGTTAACAGTAGCCTTTCCTCCTTTTTCTTAGCCTGTGCCAGAAAGGTGACATTAAATAGAATTTCACTTAAATAAATTTACTTATTAAAAAAAAAAAGTTGCTTCCTGTAATTTTTAAGCTATGGTTAAAGGAAACTATAGCTGCACTTCAACTATTCCCAAGACTGACCTATGAAGTGGTTTGTTACCAAAACCAGACAATAGCCTGAGTCTCTGACGCAGAAAAGCCAGGGTGGGACTCGGCTCCAGAGAGAGACAACGTAGACGTGCCTGCGTGTGAGCGAGGGGTCTCGGCTCCTCGCAGACGGTGGAGGTTGGATCAGCCCAGGGCGTGGGACACGTGTCCGCCTTAGGACACTAATTCCCTACATGTCACTGGCTGTGTCCACTGCAGTGATGCCTAACAACACCTGAGATACTTGAGGCATTCAGAAGATAAAAGACCTGATGGGTTTCCATGTTCTTCTCCGGCAGGTGCTGGAGGCTGGGTGATGGCACAGGGAACCTTGACTTGCTGCAGATGTCTGGGTATGGATGGTTGAATCCGACTTTAGACTGAGCATAAGGGGGCTGCAGTGGATATTCCTACTCTGAGACGTGTGAATGTACATCCTGGCCTAGCTGACATTTTTAAATCTCTTTAGGCTGACATTTTTGCTCGGGACTGTAATTAGACAGTGTCCACCTTCCTAAAGACAAGGATGGAAGGGAAGAGATCAGGAATTCATACAAGCCCCAACATTTTCTTTCGCAAACAGTTTATCTCAGAAGACAAAATTCTGTATTTTATTCTTAAGTGTAAAAATCTGTATTTCAATGACTGCTTTACACTTAAATAAATCTAAGTTGGAACTATACCAAAATTCCCTAAGTAATTCTTCATAAGCACACAATTTAAATCTCCATACCACCAAATGTAGATGTTGTAAAGCTCAGTCACAGAAAAGTCAAATAAAATTAACCAGTTGTAAGCTGACCTTACCTCATCTTTAGGGAAGGAATAGGAAGGGCTCTTACCGGAGAGACAGAGTTTTGTTAGCATTTTACTTAAAGGACAAACACTATAGTCCATTTCTTCTGGCTGATTTGTAAATTTATGCTTTGGGCATTAATTAAAGTAAATTTACTACTTTGCTAAATCAAAGTAAAAATACCCTCTGGTATGGGCCATAGATACTATGCCACTGACTTCTCTGTGTTAAACTTTTAATATTCTTATAACCTACTTGAAGTAGACAGCTTTTTACCTTGTGAACTACTGCACACTTCTAACAAACTTTATCCACCTCTTATGATGTCAGTTAAGATCTTAAAAGCTAGTTTTCTAAGGAACATCCCAACCAATTAAATTTAAAATGCTTCATATGGTGCGAAGTAAAAATCCTATGTAACAAAGTGTTCTACTTTGCAAGGTCCCTCAGTCTCTACGAGCCAATCTGTCCCATCCCTACAAGTTCACTGAATCTAGCTTTTTTCCATGTGAAAGTGACTGCAACTTCTTCCTTGAGTGTATCTACATAACCGCAAACTTACAAAACTTCAGGAACAGTCCAGTTTAACTCTATTGCTTCATTGGTTAATCAGGTCACCAACACTGCTCCATTTGCGCTGCAGAACAGTATGTATGTACCTTGTATCCTCCCTACCAAGCACAGCTACGGCTCCCTTCACATTTGCTTTTTCCCACAAAATTGCCCCCCAGCTAGTCTAGCAATTAATAATATGACTGATACTGTAATAGTGTATAGTTGTCCTTGCAGCGTTTACATTCCCCGTGCTTTATATAGCCCTACATGGTTCCGTCAATTAAAGAAGAAAATGTGATCCAGAACTTCTTGTGTTGAGGTCCAGAGCTGAGCTACTCACCTTAGTTCCTTTAAAATCAGCATGAAGAAAAAGTAGTTTTGGAGACAAGTCATCTGACTAGTTCAGATGACTACTGCAGGGTAAGGTGACCTATGTCCCCAGAGTGCCGGTCTCTCTCCCCAGAGCAGGAAGGAAGCCCGGGGGGACCAGCTCAGCTACTTGCCACAACCCCCTGCCATAACTGCATGTGACAGACGTCCTTCAAAATTCCTCTGGATGAACAGCAGCTAGTGTCAAAAAACTACATCTTCAGAAGTACTCTGCATTTCAGTGGAAACTGGGTAAACAGGCTATCTGAAGGCACATCTGTGTGTGAATGCCTCAGCCAGCCAATTTCCCCACGTTATACACAGCAAAAATGAAGTACTTAATGAAAGGATCCTCAGAAACAGGATGAAGATATCCATCTAGGAGTAAAACACAGAAGAAACCCCTATATGTTCCTGTTTTTAAAAATGTGAAAAATTCAGTAACTAAATTCCTCAGAAATATTTCTCAGGATAGAAAAAGTTCTTGAATTTTACATATCCTGCTCAGCATATTTCAGTGGAGAAATAAATAAATATTTATTTGTTCCATACTAAGCAAAAAAACCTTTAGATTACCACACATATTCGATAAATTCTTCAGAGCAAATCTGAATTCCATATTCATGCTACATCTTTAGCCAAACTTCAGTTAGAAGCTAACATACACCTCTCTGATAATCTCGGGAAAACTGCAGCTAAAGCACATCCCAGTTTATTTTGGTTGAACTCTTGGCAGATTATGAGTGAAGATTTTTTTCAAGAGTTCATTAAAGAGTTCATTACATCTTTGCCCGCCTTAAGCAAAGGTTATCACAAAGCTGCCTGTTTGAGTGAATTATGACTACTGGGTGGTGGTCACTGGTGCCTGTGATATTACTTATTACATGTTCAGTGATAAATTTAAGTAGGTATTTAACAAGGAGAAATCTCTTTATTATGGAACCTAAAAATAGCAGGGAGAAAATAATGAGCTTAAAGTATATATGTGCTGGGCAAGCAGATGGAATATTTCAACAAATTCACTATTCACATCAAAATTAAAAATTTAAACTTAATCGTTTGAAAAATTAAGACTTGCAGGGTAAAACAGCTTTTAAAGTTTTTTTTTAATGCAGACTTCATTAATGCTCATATTCTTCATCTTAACAACTAATGCTGTCAGCATTTATCGATTCAACCTTCTAATAATTACCTCATCTCTCCAGCATGTCATTGGACCTCAAGGTGACTGCGATGCCGTATGACTGGAGTACGACTCTAGTGT
Source organism: Phaethon lepturus (assembly GCF_000687285.1). Taxonomy (NCBI): domain Eukaryota; kingdom Metazoa; phylum Chordata; class Aves; order Phaethontiformes; family Phaethontidae; genus Phaethon; species Phaethon lepturus. Next base: position 23,824 of record NW_010519917.1, read on the forward strand.
CACAAAATATTTGTGTCAGTTGTTTATCCAGAAACAGACATATACCAAATCTCAGAGTGTTAAAGGAGCAAAATATGGACTTAATTAATAATCTGCTATGTAAAATGTTTCATTGCTTTCTGTAATGCTGCCAAAATAATGTTGTCAAGTAATTATTTAAATAGTTTTATTTAAATAAACTAGAACTCAATGAGGGTGCTTTGACCAGTGTCATGTCTTCCTAAAACACCACGAGGTCTTTCGACATTCAACTATTTAATTTGATGTTATCTGAAAAAAACGTTCTCACACAGCTGCAAAGCATCTTTACTTTTCTGCAATGAGGTTGGATATTACACTTGTGTATCTCATGGATTTCTCCTGAAGGTTTGTTTCCTTCAAGCATTCAACAAGCTCAAGCTAAGGCTTATGAAAAGACAATTGCTTTGGTTACAAACTGCACTGATTTTAATTGTATTATTTTTCCTAAGGGTTGAAATAAGGCAAGAATTACAGTATATTGATTCATTTGATAAAAGAAAAAAAAATCTGGTTTAAGGCTTTTAATATCTTGAAGTTATAGTTTTGAACAAAAAGGCATATTTTCTTCCTTTTCAGAAGAAAAAGTCAGTGTTCATTTGACAGTAGGTCCAGTAGGTCACCAAAAATAATTAAACTCAAGCAACAGATAAACTAAAAAAATATGAACACATATATTTTGCTAAAGAAGTTACAAATCACCATTCTTTCTCCTTCTCTTTGAAGAACTTTATAAAATAAGGCACAAAGTCACGCCTGGACTGACATGATCACCCTAGAATAATGGATTTCATTCAGTAATAAAATCCAGCAGACCAGACCTCAGGACATGGTTTAGTGGGCTTGGTGGTGTTGGGTTGATGGTTGGACTTGATAATCTTAAAGATCTTTTCCAACCTTAATGATTCTGAGATCCTGTGATTCTGTGAACTGAGGAACAACCCTACTCCAAGGAGTAAGGACTTCATATGAAGGACTGCACTTTTTCTTCCTGGGGATTCTGTAGCAAGGATGTCTGGACCGAAATCAGGACCAACTCCAGCCCTTGCGATGCAATGTTCACGTATGAACAAGTGCCTTTAGTAATTTCACAATTTTCACCTCAGTCTAACCTCAAATTTTCTAACCTCTACAGTGTACTGTAATGAGTAAAAACCTCTTTATGCTGTGGCACAAGCTGTGAGCATGACCTTGTGCCCATGCCAAGGCCTAATCCCTTCTTCTCTCCACCTCCCAACAACAGCCGGCGATTGCTGAGCCGGGAGCAGCACGGAGGGTCCCTGCCCTTCCCTCCGTGCACCGAGAGCAGGGAGCCAGCCCTGCGCCCACCACGCTGCACAGCGGCATGGGCTTCGTAGCCTTCTTCTCTAGTTCATGTATTTTAGCATCTGATAAAGATATAACTCTACCAATCATTTCCTACAAACAGCAACTCACTTTCATTCGTTAAAATTGGATTATTCATTTTGTAAGGCCTGGAACAGATTTTTTGTGTGAATTGCCTCCGAAAACACGCAAATGATTATCAGTCACAACACTGCCAACAGACAAGCAGTGAACCAGACAACAGTGAAGTCAACTGGTAGCACAGGTGATGATCAGGATCTTAACAGAGGGCTCTTGAGCTCCATTTTCCTGTAAGCCTGAATTTTCACCACATATAATCAACTCCACTTCGAAATATAACAAATTGGCAGATATGGGGAAAGCAGTCTGATCACAACATTTGTTTGTCATAATATGCCAGAAATTAGTTTACAAACTTGTCTTCAAAATTACAATAATAACCATTTCCCAATATTCTTTCACATTTGCAAGAGGCTTCAATGCATCTTAATTGATGAAGTCCAAGAGCCCAGTAATTTCAGCTTGAATATGCGATCACGTCCTGATGAACACAAAAAGCAGGGAAAATAATAGGCCTGGCACAAGGGGAAAGTTGGGGAGAGGGGGCTCCGAGTGACTGTCGCAGCACAGCACGTGACAATCAGGCATCACAGAAACAGGCACGGGACAAGAAGCGACGCAGGCAGGCACACTGGCAGCGTGAAGTTCATGCAGCCATGGGAACATTTGCTTAATATGTTCTTAAGGCATACACACACAGAATGAAATTTTAAGATGGCCCTAAATTTCTTGATTACGGCCTTTTTTCCCTACTTTAATAAAGGTACCTCTCTGTTACTACGAATTACCATGCAGCTTCAGCCTGTCAATCCAGCTGAATATAGCTCTCAAAGCATAATGACAACATCTTTTAGAGGGGAAAGTGTTTTTGTTATTGTTGCCGCAATCAATGAAGGCTTAATTCGTTTTTCCTTGACTTTTATGCACTATTATCCATATTATAATAACAGTCATGAACGGTTAAAGATCGTGTTTTATTGTGCCAACATGTCTGTACAGAATAATAAAGAAGAAAGTCCTTGCTTTAGAGATCACACTCTAACTGGTGAACAAATAAGAAAAATATAATCGGTAAGAAAATAAAATAATAATAAAAGAGAATTGAGTCATACATTGACATTTCTCTAATCAATGCCAAACAGGAATGATTTACCCATAAAAACAGAGAAGATGGATTTTAAGGTAACATTCCAGTGGGAGCAAGCAGCTCAGCAAACTTCCATACATTCCCCCATGCACAGAGGACACCACGGAGAATCAGAGGTACAGTTGCTTCCTGGCTACTCCCTTCGGTGCCTCCTGGGATAGAAGAGTGGGCAGTTCAAGGCCTCAGACTCTACAAGTATTTTAATTACTAATCTATGATGCAAGAAAATGTCCAGACCAACTCCATGTGTCTGGTTGCCCCCCATGTCCTCCTTTTCCAAGTGTCTTTTGTCTTTTTTTTGCTGAATTCAGTACTGTATAAGAGAATTCGAGTGAATCTGGTATAGCAGGCTCTAGCAGTTGTTGGGGCTCCTTGTTTGTCTCTTGTCTCTTCTTAGCAGAATTTAGGTAGAAGATGTGAAGGACTCCACACCAGGTCACCCACAAGCTGATGAAGTAGCCCAGGAAACTTTGCGTTTCTGGGGTTACTCCTGAGAGCAGAGAAGCTGATTGGATCTCCAAGCTGCAGAGGACTGAAGCGTACCTACGCTGGGGCGTAGCTGTGATTTAAGTGTTGGGAAAACAGTGCAGGGTCCTTAATGAACTCGTCAGGTACTGTCAGGTACCGCGTGGAGCTGCGCCTCAGCGCAGGGATGGAGGAGCCCTGGGGAAGGGCAAGTTGATGCGATGCCTCGGGAAGCCCAGGCTACCAAGAGCTGCACAGGGCAGCCAGAATCTACCCTTGCCCACGCCAAGAAGCTCTGAAAACTAGTTGATTGCACCAAATTTTCCCACATGATCGAGCTCATTTTCCATGTGCCAAGTTTGACATGTAGGACTGAGATGCAGAAGAATTAACAGGAATTAACAGGAGTTTTCAACATACCAATTGCTACACAGTGATAAGCGTCTCAGAAAGTCAGCTCACAGCAATCTTAAAGTGGGTACCAAACTTCCCGTATTAATCATTGTTTTTAATTCACTGCTGGTAAAATGGAGATAATGTCACAAGAGCCACTGTACATGTTTTTTTACAAAAAATAAAAATGTGGAATATGCTCGTTAACAGCATTCAAAGTACATCAGTTGGATATAATATTTGACATTAGGATGAAAAAAGGAGAGTGAAGAACAAATACATATGTATATATATGGGGGGGTGTGTATATTTATATAAACATCATTCTCCATTATTAAAATTACCTACACCTCAAAAAGCATTACTTACTACTTCCAATAAGTATTAGTATAGACAAAAGCCATCAGACTGTCACAATGAATATTTTAATATCTTAATATATTTTTAATTAAATCCATACCTCATTGGGATCAGAATCTTCTCAGAGGTATGAGGTAGCAAAAAACCTGATCTGATCACTTCACAAAGTTTTACATCAGTTTTTTACTACATGCATTTTATTAAAAATTAAAATGCAATAAAAAAATCACATTAAAATTCAATGATGCTCTAACTTTTCCCCATACTATTTTCTGGCCACCCAGGGGAGAAAACCAGATGTACATAAGACGTGAAAAAACATCACTACTGAATAAATGTACTTGCTAAATCAGACCAAAATTGGCCCCAACACATCAATTAGCACTTTGGTTTTGGCTGTGTAATACCGTCTCTAAAGGCATTTCCTTGTTTAAAAACTCCAGGGGCCCTTTTACAAGCACTGCTGCACTGGAAAACGTTCCCCCACGTCTCCAGTGCAGTGACCACCTCTCATCTCATCTGCAAAGCATTTAGTGTTGCCTGTAGTGTTAGACACCCATCTGCACTCACTGCTCGAAGCCAACAAGTCAAAGCAGTGTTCCAGGTGCCACGCTTCGACAGAGGTTCATTCTCCTTTTCAACCCTGACCACACCGATACTAGCAGGAGCTACGGGTATATCTGAAAGGTGAAAAACTTGAGTTGTTCTACTGTCATCGTCATAACACTCCAAAGACATTTGAAATAAATTATGGGGCAAACACCATCACTCACTTCTGTGCACGTTAAATTGCAGAGTAACTCGGGGCTTCTCAGCAGATTAGGCAGAATCTTAGACAAAAAATTGGATTTTGGTGTCCAGGAGCTGCTGCTGTCATGACGGGGGTTAGGGTAAACCTCACAAGTACAAGAGTACTTGCAGAAATGGGTGAAAGTGCTCAGGCTGATTGGACCATGTCAAACTAGACTCAGACTAGGCCAGATTAAGTATTTTCTGTGTAGGCTCCCTCTCTGACTAGCTTGTTCTGACAACCTTGGGTCATTGCTGTCTGCCTTATCCAGTTACATGTGGGGGATTTTCCTCCTCGGCAGGTAAAATACTTGGGGACACAGTTCCTTGTTGGGTAAGCATGGGTGATTACTGCCTATGCCATGATAATGAAAAGATGTTGTGTTAATAAAGCTGAAATCCTTTCCATAAGGCACCTATGATAGTCAACCACTTGTAGCAATGGTCAACTTTTGGCCATAAAGACGTTTAAGTAGTAATTAAATGTTGTGATGCACAAACTTCGAAAGTTTTATCATCATCATGGTTTTGCTATACACCATTGTCAGGGGGGAGTATCTTAAAACTAAACTCAAATGTAAACTTGACCAGTGTCAGTTTGGCACCCACTCACTACTTAATTGACTGTTAACAAATTCTCCAAGATATGACTGCTATACAGATATTTTATCTTCCTGTTAATTGGTAATTATGCATTGGCAGGAAAAACAGTGTTTCTTTCCAATTATTCCAGAACTCAGTGATTATTTAAACTTTGCTAATTAGCAGCAGAGGGCTGGTACATCTTCTGGGCAAATTGTATTTGATAATCCCTATTAAAATATACATGGCAGTAGTTGACTTGTAACAAACAAAAAAAAAGAAGTGGCAGTTCAAAGGGTATTAGACACAGCACAAGGCAAATGGCGGCCTATTAGAATTTCCCCAACTGTTCTAATGAGAATGCCAAGGGTCATTTCTTCCTAGTTTACCATCTGTTTGGTTTCTGGCAAATATCTCCGGTGTGAAGGGAGGGTCCTGGAGACCATTTGGCTTGTCACAAAGTAAACCAGGGATCTACAGCAATTTCAGCAAGTTACAGAACTGCACTTCAAGGGCAGAAGAATGTACATAGCTGAAAACTTTTTTTAAGAGCTGGCATTTATTGATTATTCCTTACTTTTTAAAGCTGTGATCAAGCATGGAGAGGCAAAGACTGAGCAGGAGGGATCAATTTTATAGGCTCACCTAACAAGAAAAATCCAACAGTTGGCTTTTTTCCATCTCTCAGTGTTAGTGGGAGATATTTTTCTTTATCTGTCAAAATCTGAAAGCAAAACATTACCCCAGAACCATCAGTTTGAGCATAAACTGATGCCAAACCCAAGCCTCTGAAGGCTTGAAACCACATGCCCCATCGAAGAGCAGCAGGAGCCTTGGGTACCTCCAACACTTGGTCCAGACTGATGCACCAGCAGAGCTGGGGAGCGCAACCAGAGCATTTTTTGCATTACCTTTTTGGAGATGACACTGTGGATGCCCTTCAGCCACCCAGACATCCCCTTTGCCCTTCTTCCTCTGGGGTTGAAAACAGCGGCATCACCAATGACACCCACCTACAGTCACTCTGCCCTAAGACTGCTTATGACCTGTGAGCCAAATGGGAATATGGGACAAGGCAACTACTTTTATCCTTTTCCCCAATTCCCAGCTCTTACAGAGCCGAATCAAAGTGATCTTTCATCTATAAATTGAAAGGGGGTTTTGGTCTGCCATGCAAACACGTATGTAACCAAAATATGAAGCAGAGGATTATGTGAAGGCTGCCTTAATCCTGCCAAAAGGCAATAGAATAATTTAAAAAGCAAAGACTATAAGATAAAATGTAATGCCAAGTAAATTATTTCTGGTGATTACCCTTCCCTGGATTTCCTCTAGGAAAATTATATATTTTATATATGTTGTGAATACACAACAGTTTAAGGAATATTTGTAACTTTTTTTTTTTTTTTTTTTTTAAATCCCAGAGCCTCAGTGTATTGCTTATAGTAGGTGTGATCACCCTCATGGTATAGAAACAAAGAATTGCCAAAGAGGAAAGATTGCAAGATGATCTTTCATATTCTCTTTTTTGCTTTCTAGCAGATGCAATTCTCCTGTTCAGGCACTAAAATGTTGCCAGGTAACATCACTCTCATAACCTCTTATAAAGTAGCCCACAGAGGTAAAGAAAACCTAAAATTCACCAGCAGTTTATGATCTTGCGGTAGAAAAGAGACATCTGTTTTAAAAGACAGTAAATTACAAGTGGCATAGACCTGCACAGAAAATAACCAAATATTTTCTACTAGCCAATTAGGCCTGCGGCAACACTTTCCAGTGTCATGGGAGCTTCGAATCTACTGCCTCTACCATAACAGAGCCTACGGGTTTTCAAAAGGAAAAATTTTTTCAATTTAGGTTGAAAAAATTATCCATATGTAAACATTGCCATGAAATTACTTGTTCATTCCACATTTATTAAAAAGTAAACGTCAGTGTGTAGTAATTATGATTTTCCATAAAATTAGGGGGTTTGGGGCTTACCTATAAAGGCTTACATTTTCTGCTGTAGTTTATAAGAAACTAACTACACCAAACTTAAATTTGAAATAATTTTTCAATGGTGTGCATGATGTGAAAGTCTGCTGGGGAGCCGGAGCGCTTTGGGAAGAGTGCGAATGCATGAGATGCAGTGTGACCGGCAGGTCGAAGGCAAGCTTTGGTGTGCACAGCGAGCGCGTCTGTCTGCTCAACCAGCCTGGCAGCCGGGACGATCCCGTGTAATGAGGCAGTTTCGGGTCCTCAGCACACAGAGCTCCTTATCACTGCTGAGGGATTACTCTGTAATCTTCTCCTTTAATTGCAGAAATGATACTGCGTTCCTTGCTTTCCAGCGTATGTGGCTTTGGAGGAGCTGAGCTGTATTTTCCTACTTATCCCACGTCACAGACCGGTACCCCTGCCACCCACCAAACCCATTTAACATTAATCTTATTTGCAAGCCATCGTTCCCATCAAACCCACCACCACATTTGTAGCTTTCTGACGTGTTTTTTTAGTAATCCTGCCTCCCACTTTCCTCTTCTATATTCAGAAGTCGTCGAGCGGTGAGAGCCCCTAAATGACCGTACGTACATTCCGGCCGTATGGGAGGGTAGCCTTGGTGGGCTGATAAACTCCAGACCATGGCTGGCAGATGCCCCAAGCTATTGAAAAGAGGTCAAATGCCAACAAGGACCCACAGAGTCAAAAGCAGAAGGAGGAAAGGACACAGGGGGTTGGAGAGATCCCATGGGAGTCCAAAATGCGTCTCCAGGGAGATGGGGTGTGAATGATGCTGAGGACTATAAGCGTGGCTTGGGAAAGGAGATGAAGAGTGGGATTGCTCTTCAGTCTTCAGCGGCCAATGCTGAAGGACGTGGAAACGACTCCCAGGTATGCACTGGAGAGTGGAAATGATACTGGAGAGATGCAGCTTAGGGATCTGTTGTATCATGGGATCTAATGAAGAAAGGAACACTATCTTAAAAGTTCAATTTAAGGATTATTTCTTTGCTAAAGGATCCTCACAGCTTGCTCAGAGAGGTTTCAAGTACACATTTATGTTTTATCCCTATTCTAATTTTAGCTTTACAGTTTTAGTTTTACCTTTATCTGAACTCAGACAATGGTTCAGCTTGGGACAAAAGATGAATATTTATGACAACTATTAATTTTTATCCCCAAAATCTCACTCATTTCTCCCTAAAAGAGTTGTTAGAAGGTTTCCCAAATAAAAATTTCAGCAAGTTTCATGTCAGTATAATCCCACAGAGAAAACCAGGAACTATTTGTCTGGCTACGTGATATATACTGAAAAAGAAAGAAAACATAACCCTCAAAATTAACTCTGTTAGCACTAATGTATTTTATTTTTTTTCTTCAAAGCTTCTTGACACCATTAACTAGCTGTGGTAACTGACAATGATTGTGTCTCCATCAAGTGACTTCCTAAACTGGGCAATTAAAAGATAATTGTAGCCACAATACAGTAACTTATGGCACAAAAAACAGATAGGTGTATGTTGGGAAGACTTCATATTGTTGGGGAAGACCGGAAGATTATCATAATCTAGCGTGACCTCCTGTGTGATGCAGACAAGAGCATTTCAATGGTAATATTGCTAGGAAGAAAAAAAAAAAAAATTCTTCCCTGCTCCATAAGCAACCACTATCAACCCGATTTCAGAATATTGCCATCTTCAGCTTTTAAAGGCCCAGTTTTGTCCCCACCCTGCTCCGTCTAATCTATCGTAAACCACATAAATCTTTGAACTGATGTCTCTGAACCTGACATAGTCCTCGACATTTAAAAAAAAAAATAATTTCCAGCAAGCTAAACCTAACCTGAACACCACCATCACTTGCTGGGTAGGTGGAGCAGCTTCTTTGCTAACTGGAAATGATGACACCACAGATGGACCCAGGGTTTCTGGAGAAACTGCTTTATGTTTTCTTCAGAAAATGAAATAATGCCATTCCTGTTTACTATTTTATTAAACAATGCATTAAATACTGTGGACTCTACTCTTTTTTTTCTACTGCAGATGGTAGATTTTAAAATAGTGTTAATTTTTAAAACTACCGAATTGTTTTAAAAAGCATATCATTTGCATGCTAAATGCTTTTTGGAAGAGGCCAGCCTTCTCATCTCTCACCGCAGAGTAGAGAACAGAAATGTTTATGTAATTCTCAGTCCTCGGAGCCATCAGTGTATCATTGATTGAACATTCATATAAAATTAAGTTTAAAAGCCATTGCCATTTTTCCTTCACTGTTTACTTTTTACTGTGACTGCAAAGACACCGCACAAGAGCATCAGCTCTTTTGAAACATTCAGATGGCTTTTTTTAAATGGATATGCAACCTTAGGAGCTAGCAAAGAAAAACAGCAAAATGAGATTTCTATTTAAAATGTTGCATAACTAACAACCACAACACAACTGACCCTACAGTTTGCCTGCAGAAAGTTCAAAATAAAGGTCACAGATGGCAGCAGTTTTTCTCCGGCATGGATGGAGGCATGCTCGAGACAGAGCAGCAGACCTCCCCTGGGCATGAAGTTTGAAGATACGTATTGACGAGCAAAATGAGGTAGATCCAACTACATGTGACTGCTTGTGCACCTCTTTGGCTTCTGTATTTTCCCAGCCTATAGGTTTGGCTCTTCTTTTGATCCACAGAATGCACGTGTCACCAGCTTAGTTGTTGGGTACCTTAGCAGCAACTGAGTGGTCGAAGTAACACATCAGGAGCTAGAAAATGACCTTTGGCAAGTTTAAAAAAACTTGTCTTTTTTCCTGTCACACGTCACAGGTTACTTTAATACCTGTCTCAGAGACACCCACTATAGCAGCCCTGTTCCACAGATAAAGATACAAATCTAAGGAAAAATACAGACTTACTTTGTAAATGCACGAAGCTATTTAGGGTCTTAAAATTTTGCTTAATTTCCATTCTTAAACATCTAGATGTGGTTAAACATGGCTTGCACAGTGAGTTTGCCGTACAGAGCCATGATCTCCCCAGTGACACGATACAAACACCTATTTTATGACAAGATAATAGATTGCCAGTAACTCGACCATCCCAAAAGTTTCACATTGATAAGTGCTTTCCTTCTCACATACTCCACCAGATCCGGTTCATCCTGTAAGGAATGTGGTGGGAAAGGAGAAACAGCAGTACTACTTCTTCCAGAAAAGTGGATCTTTCAGTGCATTTTATATAAGAGATGAAATTCCTGCAGCAGCTGTGCTCTTCCCTTTGAAAGACTGAGCAAAAGGTTTGAGGTCGATCGGTGGTGCTATTCACAGGGGCAAAGTCCTTCTCAAATTATTCCTCAATAGAGTTTTAAATAATGTGCTATTTATGTTGCATTATTTTGTTTACCAGCCAACGTATGTCTGCTGTATGACACTCACAGGCCCAGGCCATTCGTATTTCACATGCATCACAGCAGAGATAATTACTATGAAAGATTATTATGAAGAAAGTACTGATATTTAAATTTAAAAGACAAATGAACATTTAAACATGCTACTGCAAGTGCAGTGCAGTTGGTGTCCCATACGACTGGTGCCTATTTTTGTACCCCAGATTGCTTGTTAGGGGGTCACCGAGTTCCGCCAACTGGAGGAACAAAATTCTTACAATCATTCGTAAGGATATAAAAAATGCTACCAAATAACAAACTGCAGAAGGTATAGCTGTAAATCACCTGCACAAATTTAGAAGAGATTTTTCAAAAGCACTTGTCCTTGGCCTGGCTGCTACTGCTGAACACAACAGCAGAACTTGAAATGCATAAGAATTCTGCAAAACCTGTCCTACCCCTTTTACTACAATTCTGTTTTTCAAACATGGAAAATAATTGGCTATATAAAACACCTTAACTACCATCCTGGTTTTAAGACAGACACTATTGTTAAGTGAACGGAAAAAGTAGGTTGACATAAGCCCAAAGGAACCAGTTTTTCAGCCCAAGAACAGTTAGACACCTTGGGCTAAATGCTTTCGTTTATACTGAATGGCACACCACTTAGAAACGGCCATTTTAACCAGTTTAGCTGCTGAGGATTTTCTCTCTTAAAATTCATATAATTCAGTATACCAGTACCAGGCTGACCAAAGACAAAGAAAGTGGAAGAAGAGATAAAAGTTGTCTAAAAGCCACCACTGCCTTATCTCATTGACTCCCACTGACTTCCGTGTATTGTTGATTACTCAGGTAAATTTACCTGTTTCAGTAATTGTGTTGTTATTGATGTCCTCTGTATAACCAAGTATTCATTACCCTGGGTTGCAGAATGTAAATTACACTGGACTTACCAAATCCAAAAGCACTGGAACCACCAACACTCTGGGAAGCCTGAACACTGGTAGAAGTGTAGAGCCCAGTTACCAGCAAGCCATCAAAGAAGGTACTTGTCGAAATAGTCACTGAAATGAGAGAAATAAAATAGGTGTAATTATTTATAAGTAGTACTTAAGATCCTATACGTATTCTGTGAGCAGACTCTTGCATTTGAATGAGAACCCATCATTCACTACAGCAAATTTATCTGAATTCCCCCAATACTTATGACACTTCAGTGACTTTAAATTGATTTTCCCGTGTAAATTCCTCAAACAACTTGTTCAGCCTTCAAGCTGTGTGTGTCAAGTTTCAGTCTGCTTCTGTACAATTTCCTCAGGGTTTACCTAAAGAAAACTGACTGTTTTCAAGGTAAACAACTGGTATTTATTGGTGTTTGACTCAGTTTCTACTCCTAAGTGAAACATAACTCATGTACCAGTAATCACCTGCCGCAGGAACCAGACACAAACTGAGCATTACAACAGGATCTGAAATGCACATCAAAAGGGTGGTCATGGTCACCTCTGCTTGGGAGGTTGCTCTGCTAGAAGCACTAAACTACGCTATACACTAAATGCACAATGAGTTAGTAAAATGTAGCATTGCAATAGTAAAAGCAGTGAAGTAACCAGGATTACGGTATTGTTCTTTCAGGACTTGAACTGCGTGCCAAGTTATGGTTGTCATACATATTACAGTGTTACACACTGAAGTTATATGGGCATCTGAGTCATTACAGAGTATGTGTATTTAAATAACTCATGAATGTATTTCTAAGAGATTATTAGATATTAACAGTAAAGAAAACATACAAAGAGCATCTACAAGTAACACTGGAATCTATATATGCTGTATTAAAATTGACAAAACTTGCAATATTTATTCACTTCTTGCAAACTTTTCTACTTCAGTATCTTTCAGATTGTATCACTGTACGCTTATCATCAGCTTCAGTGGTTCTATCTTAGAAAGACATAAATTATTAAGTGACAGGTTTAGGTTTTTCCTTTTATATAAATGCAATACCCTCTATGGCCAGAATGACTTCTCCGATCCTAGAGGCACGTAACCTTTTTTGCTTCATAATAATCTCCTGTCCATTTTTAAGAATTTATTTCCTATTCTAACATTAGGTTGCATACCTCTGAACTGAAAATCAGGACTAGGAAATTTTACAAAATAATAATTAATTAGATAGCTGTACAATGAGGTAAATTTTCTTTTCTTTCTCTCCTCACCTTTGTCTGTCTAATATCATCCTTTTCTACATCTAATATCCGTCTAATATCACACTTTTCTACCATCTTTACCCATATTTGTTTAAATCCGGATAAAGTGCACTGCAAATCTATGGCCTACCATATCGGACTTTTTTTTTTTTTTTTTTAAAGTTGCATTATGAAGGGCAAAGAACCTGCAAGGAGATCCACACAAAAAGATATGCCTGCTGAAGAAGATTCTCATTAGTTTTACTCATACCCTGAAGATGCATCAAGACCTTAGTTACCACACTGGTTCTACTTTCATACTTTAATCCATTTTTCCCCTCTCTTAAACACAGAGATCTGTGCTTGACAGGGATTGCTGATAAACTCTGATCTCTCCCTACATCACGTTCCACCTCCCTGTATTGCTCTCCGTTACTGGAAACATCATGAGCCAGCGACTGGCCACGGAACTGAAGCACGGTACTGTGAGTACATTCACTGCTGATACGCATTCAGCAGCGTTGGGATTTTTTAATCCCATCAGTCATTCGGTGTTTCATCTGGGGTACACATTGGCTTAAACTTACTATTAAATATCTAAAGAAAACGCAAACATTGACAGTGGTTTAATTTGTTCTAAGCAGAGGAGCAACATTTACCAAGTTAAATTTATTTTTCAACTCATTATATTTCATTATCTTCCTTTCTTTGATTATTCAACAGTGTGCTGAATAATTCCTGAATGCAACTTCTCTGGTGCCCTGACTCCAAATTTCAGTGTTTTGCAATAGACATCTCCCTGAATGCAGCCGCAGGTTCAGAGCCATGTGCTCAATTTGTAAGAGGCCACTTCTGAGATATATGTTAAAAGAACAGCTAAAAAGACTAGATTTTTAAAAAATAAAATAAATGTTATGGAGAGAAAAAGAAAATGAAACAAGCAAACAATGAATTCTTCCTGCATTTGATGATGAAGGGGTGAATAGTACAGAACCTTTTCTTCCCTTTGTGCTTTTAAACGAACAAAAAGGCAAAATGTATGTTGAAAAAAATATATCTATGTGTTATTTTTGAAAACTTGGCAAAACAGGCAGTGAGAAGCATTGATAGCAAGGCACCAGGCCAGTACTTTGCTGCCATTTTGTGTCCCTGTGGGGAAGCATCTTATTCTTTACTCAATGGGATATAATGCAAAATCCTACTGTGAACAGGTGACCAGTTTCTTTCTGGGAAAGAAGTGATATTTTACAATGCCTGTATTTGATTTTGGACATATATGTGTGATTGTCAACCCTCATTTTACATGAGCATGTAATAGGTCAATTTTTATTGTTGAAAAATTTCCAACACAGTATGGCTCCCTCATTAAGCCTCTGGGAAACTGCACAACGCCTCTAACACATTTTTTAACAACAGAGCACTGGGCTGTTATTATACACATGTCATACATTTCAGAATAATTTTATAGTTCTTCAAGAGGAAAAAAATTAATCATGACATTCTCAGTGATGATTTTTTTTCTCTACCCAGTGCTGAAATATATCAAATTCCCATAAAATGAAAGAAAACACACCGTGCCAAGTGCTAATGACCAAGAACAGGAAAGCTATGCTAATACACAGCCCGGCAACAGGATCATGATTTATGTTGGTACTAGGGCTTGTTACCGAGGGCTCTCGCCTTCCCCTTCCAACAGCAACACGGTTCCTCTGAGATCCCCTCTGCCAGGCTTTGTTTCTGCCTTTACACTGGCTCATGCCATATGCAGTTGACGCCAAATATCCAGCTTCAGGAGCGAGGGTTGGAGCCAAGACCCACCTGAACGTTGGAAAACATCTGGAGGGGCACAGCTGCACAGGGCACCTGGGGCTCGGGAGGTGAGGGGGGTCCTGGCACAGCCAACACCTGCCCCCGGCACCCAACGGGCGACACAGCAGTGAGTCTCGTCTACGAGAAGTCCAACCAGGCTCTGCTTCATCCTCTACAACACCCTTCCTTGGGAGGAAAATTTGGGTAAGTGAAGAAGGGAGGAGCCCTTCCCAGCCCTGGGGACCACTCAGCCAGGCAGGGGGGATGCTGGACCCTGCCACCCCCCACAGAGCAGCACCCTGTGGATGCTGCACTGGGGCGAGTGGGGAGCTCTGGCTTCACTTGTCTCACTTGTTCACGAATCACGTGGATAGGAATACATGGCCTAGGTGGAAAACTTCAGTTTACTTTGTAAAAGCCTAGAAAATGGCTCCATGAAAAAAATCATATCAGGCTTGGGAAATACCACAGAAGTAGCCTCCAGTGCCACTTTGCCCTACCCTTCCTTCTGCACAATGGTTGTGGTCGCATACAGTTTTTTGAAACAACTGTATTCCTGAGAGTCATCAGCTCAGTTGAATTTTCCACCAAAACAAGTGTGGGCAGTTGCCGACTGCAACTCCCTGCACGCTCAGCGCACACACGCTGCTGCGCTCACCTAGAGTCACTGCAGAGAGCAGCTCAGTCCGCAGGGCTGGCCTCATCCTGCCAAGGCCACGCGTCCCCGGGGAGCTTGGGGTGCTGCTTCCTTGGGAATGGAGGGGATGTGGCAGCCTCTCTTCCGAGACGCCTCGCGCTTCCCACAACAGGTTTCTGCGAGAGCACCGGAGCCGGTGCCTCCCGTGGGACGAGGAGCAGCGGTGCCTCCGGCGATGCCGGGAGCTGACGTGCCTGGGGAGGAAGCGGGTCAGGAAGGAGGAGGCTGCGAGGCTGCTGCTGAAATTGTACCACAGGTGGAGGTAGCAGCATAACAGAAGAGACAAAGTGGGTTTTGAACTGTAGTTAGTTTCAGATGTTTCTGAGAAACTCACACTATTCTTATTTTCACCGTTTCCAGTGTTACACGCTACATGTTATACATAATATTACAGAAATCTATTCATCTGTGTAACTAATTGTATCAAATTTGCCTTATGTCCTCCTGAGGGACTGATATACTCTCTGAAAAGTTAGCTGCATTTTGACTGATACTCAAAATATTCAAAAGTAGTACAATTAATGTACCTAAACCTCCTCAGGTGGAGGAATGGGATCATTTCAGAGGATACCTGCCACTGACAGGTCTTCCCAGTTTGGCTGCTCTTTAGCGTCAGCTGAACATCACCAAGAGGGCTGATATATACAGAAATTCCACAGAATTTGCAGCTGCTTGTGATGATACTGGGATAAAAAAGTTTAAGACAAGGAAAAGGACTAGATGTAGATATACAGCTATGACACGTGGAGATTTAACAGAGTTCAAGAAAGAATTAATAAAAGCAAAAACATTTGAAGCCCCTTATACTGTTTATGTAAGTCAAGACACATAGCGGCAGTGTGAAAGTGTGTTTTTGTATACCATGAAGAAAACAGAAAAAAAGTTTGGTATGTGAAATGGGATCAGCGCAGACAGTGAACTTCCCAAAATGAGACTTCCCTGCATCAAAGCAAGGACAGGCATTTTTTTAGGTTATTCTCAATGTCAAAGCCAGTTTCTTATGATACTGTAATATTGCACCATTGCACACCTGAGCCATGTCTGGAAACTTTCCTCTTAAGACATAAATTACTTATACTGAAGTAATCTGCTTTTTCGCTTGACTCCTCAAAAAATAAGTCTCTAAGTAAGGCAAGTCAGGTGTGCCACAGCACTGTTCAGAGGGGCCTCTGGTCTTTCACAGTGTCATGGTTTTCACAGGAGACTGCAAAAAGAAATGGAGGCTGACACCAAAAACAGCAAAGGCTGTCAACGTCACGCTACATTCAGAGCCCGGCAGAGCTCAACGCTCCCTAAAACAGGCAGCAGTGAGAATGCGACCCAAAGGCAGTGTACTTGGGACCGCCCAAGCTCACATGCTTACGTGCAAACGCCGACTTCCCTTATATATCTCAGAAGATCAGGAAGAACTCATTTCTGAACAAATTGACTCCGGAAACCAGCACAGACACAGTCCATCCTCTGAGTCTCATTTTCTGTTGCCTCATCGGCAAATACTGGGTTTGGTTAAACGTTACCCATGCTGCTCCTGCAGGCACTGGGCACACGGTGTGCCAGGAGGATGACGGCAGGCACGGCAAAGCTAACACACCTTCTCCTAAACAACGTCTCTGACTAGCATCTGGAACTGGTCACAACCAATGTTCAAAAACACCTGGTATATAGTGTGTTACCACCTCGTGCCAGGATTGTCATCTGGCGCTGCGTGTTCTCCCCGCGGGCAGGAGAGACACCAGCTCATTGCAGGAGGCAGAACAGAGACAGCTCTGCCATTAGCACGCTCCCACCACACCACCAAGACTGGCGAGAGGTCAGCCCGCAGTAGGGTCTCACGGTGCCCCCAGCACCAGCCTCGCCAGCTCAGAGATGGGCCTGGGAACACACAGCAGTCCAGCAAGCACGAGGAGATCCGTCAGGGGCACGTGCCATGGCTGTCTGTGTCTCAGCATCTCTTGGCCAACATGACCTGATCAAAAGTCCATGTTGGACTCCTTCTGTTCCTAATTTTCCCTCTCTGGCTTTGCTCACAATGGCTTCAAAAGTAGAAATGAAGTGATGCCCCCAGAGCGGATTTCTGGACTCATTACCTGCAGTCCCTTCAGCAAGCTGGGAAGAGTTTGTGCAAAAGATGAAACAACACATGGAAGATGTTCTTTGTCCCTTGCCAAGCTGGTCCCCTCTTTTAGGCAATGGTGCCTTTATGCTACCATTATGCAATGCCAAACACAAGTAGCACAAGTGCAAACCCATCCTGGCATGTAGTGCTGTCTTAGAGGGCACAGATAATACTAAGCCCAAATCCTTAAAATACCAAATCACCCCTGAAATGCCAACTACAGATGAAACTGCTAGTAAGAAGAAAATGAGCTCTGATGCCTTATTTAAAGGTGTCCTGTTTAGATGCTGCAGTGACAAACAATCTATAAATACTCAAGTAGAATTTTAGAGGTATGCATTCAAAACAGTGTGCTGATAAATGTATTTGTAAATTAATGGTGGACTGTGCATCGTTACAAGAATACAGAAACTGTATACCCATAATTGCACTCAGACACTTATTAGTAAAAAGAAAGTATTTTATAAATAGTGACATAGATATTGACGTCAAACTAACCTTTACTGCTCACAGAAATACTTTGCTTTCAGAAGAAACCAAAATCCACAAATTCATAGCTATGCAGCAATTTCAAATATGAATGCGAGGCAGATAACGAAGAACAATGTGAATCACAGGTCTATGCCTCATCCAGCAAAAACAAAAGCAGAAAGCCCATGGAATTCTTACTCATACTGGTTTTGATTTTCTCCCAGTAGGTGAGAGAAAACAAAAATAAAAGACATTTTGGCATGGTTGAATACACAGACATGGGTGAGGGACAGCACTCTTACAACTGAAAATGTTCTCACTTCAGTAATGGTTTTCTAAAGCCCACACTAAAGCACTGGACTCACAACAACACAACAGTGAACTTTTCTGGAAGGTGGGCTGATGGCATGTTGAACAGCACCATCTCTAACCTGTGATGCCTTCACCAATAACTCCAGTTACCAATAGCTCTTGGGAAGAGGGCAGTAAAAATGTATACGTTTTGAACCTTGCTCTAGACAGCTTAAAATCAGATCTGGTATTGCTTTGCATTACGGTACTAGTTTCAGTGGTTCTGCCCCATGCGCCATCAAATCTCTTTGTCTCCATAGCTTTCAATTCCTTCCCTAAATTGGTAATGAGCAACAGAGAACTGAAAATAGATCGCAGATGTGTGGCGAGATGTCAGTAACATGATACACAGACATCATTTATCATTGATGCAAAGAGTAGCCTATCAGCCATGTGAAAGAACTATTTGCAGAGATACTACTTATAACATCTTTTTGAAAGTTTGTAACAAGACAGTTATAATGACATCAGCAGCAATGTAACCAGAGCTTATTCTTATATTCCTAAACTAAAAAGGATTGGTCACATCTTTTTAAAAGCTCTGAGATGCTTCCAAGCCTGCATCTCACTAAGAGCCCAATGCTTAGACCTATGAACAGACTCAGGCCACCTAAAACAGGTGCATGATTCCAAAATTAGACCCAAGAGCCTGACTTCTCATGCATCAAAATCCCCACCTTGAATATGCTTCTGACCATGTCCAAAGCCACTGGAAACTTGGCCATGCTGAGCAGTGGGGTGCTTTGTTCCAGCTGGCATCACCAAAAACGTTGGCACAGCCCACAGACCTGACAGAAGAGGGATAAGACTGGCTGCTGCCTAACCAAGAGATGGGCAATTAAGGCTCTCACCTAGGTAAGAGGATTCAAACCTGAATTTCCCAAGAAAATATCCTAAAATATTTTAAACCCCAGTGTCTGTGTGGCCCACCCACTGTCCCTGAGCAGCAGGCACTGCATTTTGTATGGGAGAAGTGAATACCAGCAGGCACAGAGAGGGGCTTGCTCTGTATTCCTGCAGCTGGGGCAGCCTTCTTGGAAGGAGGAGATGGAGGCTTCAGTCAGTGGCCCAGTGAATATGTGCTGCTGCTATATAAAGCTCCTGAGAGCATCATATCTATTTATGTCACCCCATTTAGCCTGTAAATCTCACCCTAATGTTGACATCTAAAACTGGCCAGATGAATCACACTCAAGAAATGCCTAATTCCCCCCACTGACTATAAAGGGAGCCTAGACTGTAAGGCTCAGCTGTAGATGTCAACACTGAAGATGTCCAAACTGAGATGGATCTCACCAAAAGACACACACACAGAGTAACTTAATTATCCAGCTTCTACTTAGATGTCCAACTCTTACCCACATCAGAGGGAGCTGGGTAGGAATTAATCACCCCAGCACCCAGAGCTCACCTGAGGACATTAGAGACAATGACTATCTTAATCTTCTTTCTTGTGCTATGCAAAATATATTGTTAATGCTTAGCAACTTAGCAAGCACTGTTGTAGTACAGAGAAGCTCCAAGACTATCAGCAAATGTCCATTATTCCATTTGATAATTCCAAGAGCCCTGGACAGGATTAACTGATTTTAAGCAGTAAAAGCAAACTGGAAATGAAACAAAATTTATTTAACAAAAATGCACATCAGCTATATCTCTAAATATGTTGTCTAGCAGAAGTCACCAACAGCCAAAATTCAACCACTGAATTATACTGCATACTACAGCCAAAACAAGAAAGATCATCTAAATACTATTTCCTATAATGAATGATGAGGACCATCATTTATAGTTTTAGTTTATGAAACACAAACCCAATCATATTATTTGTTAAAATTAATCTCTGTACAACAAAACAGTTAGTATGAGAGTTAGTGGCATAACATAACAGCCAGCAACATATGCTTTAACAGTGTGTACTTGATGGTTAGACAATTTTGAAACATATTTTGGCAGTCCTAGTGTATTACTTCTCTTATCCAAAGCCCCAGGAGCAGATGGGAAGAGTCATTCCCAGACCTCACCAGCTACAAAGGGTATGAAGCAAGCCTGGTCGCTGGTCTATGTTGGAACAGTTTTGTGTCCTTATTCAGCAACCACCAATCTCTTTACTAAGTTTCAAATTTAAGCTTTGTCATGCTTCTACGGAACATGCCAATGCAACGTTTTTTTTAAAAAACAGATTAAACGTTATTGTGATTACCTTTTTATTACTCTAAGCCTGAGAATATTGACCTCTGTTTTGAAGCCTAACCTTATTTTTCATGCCTTTCAAGTTTATGTGAGGTTGCCTGTTTGATACCCATACATGAGAATTTCATATTGTTGACTGTGCTCTCAATAAATTATTTAGAAAGTCTGAATATTACTGCAGTGTGCAGGTTTTCATAAGAGTTTGGTAAATCCCTTCATTCTGCTGTCCTCAAAAGACAAACGACTACTCAATACACAACTAACAATAGCATTAAAAAATAAAATGAAGGCTGGCTTGGAAGAGAGCAAGTCTAATTATCCACGGGGAATTTATTAAAATTCAGTAGTATCTAAGCATTTGCAAGAACTTTTTCCATAATTTTAGCTAAGGAAGCATGCCAACTAAACCCAGACTGTTGAACATGTTTACCTCAGGCTAAAAGAATACAAATCCTCTTATAGACACAAGAATTATGATAAGCAAATATAGTGAAGTGCGTGAGTTCAAGTGATACTGGAGAAGAAGGAAACATCTTCAAATCAAAATACACATATGCAGTGTTCTTTCATAACTATACATCTGTAATATAAAATATAGCCCTAGGTAAATATAAGACAATAGGTCTGTCTTTTCCTAAACATCCTGAAATAAATTTCCTACAGCTTGTATATTCCAACTACATTTTTTTTCATAAATTATTAAAAAACCCCAACAAACAAAACAGAAAAAAAACCCCAAGTCAGCTTCTTCCTTGCTTTAGAACTTCTTTAATTCGCCCTAGAAACATATTGAAACCTTAAACACAGTGCACATAAGGCCTGCTTGTTACTCTCAGACTGTGTAAACAATGCTTATCCAACCCCTAGTGTACTGCAAAATTATAATGGTGCATTCTAAAGCTTAGTATCTATTTTCCAGTACCAGTGTGAGTGTGACAGTGATTGGAAACACACACACAGGTTTGTGTTGACTACTTTCTTTATTTTTTTTAAATATTCTAGAGAACAGAAGTTCTGAATTACAGAGCATCCTGAGCTGGTGTGAAGTACAAGAGTTGGGATGCTAAAAATTCACTTCAGCTGCTTAAAGACAAGTGCCTTTTGAGGCACTCTGAGGAGAAGACAGGAAGGTAGCAAATACAACGCAGACCACGCGGCAAGCTCCTGCCCTTGGGATGCTGTACCTTATCAAAGAGCGCTACACATGTATTTAGGTACCTGAATTCTCCCACTAAGCTGGCCAAAAGTCCCTTCCAGCCTAGTTGTCCTGACCCCAGGCAGATGCAGATGCTTTGAGAGGAGTACTAGAAACAGGGCATGCAGAGAATGAGCCCTGCATCCCCTCCGCATACGCTCCCATCTCTAGGTACACTATGATGTGGCATATAATAGTTATCAATGAACCATTAAAGTGTCCATTTGAACAACTGCCTTTGTACTTCTACAGCTTCAGGTGGCAAAAAGTGCCATGATTTAATTGTATAATGTGTGAAGATGTTTTCCCTTTATTTTTTAAGCTCTCTCTTCTGGAAATTCTTGCATTTTCAGTAATGGCAAAACATTTTTGCTTTATTAACAGCATTCAAAATTTGTAGACATCTTTCACATCTCCCTCAACCACCCCTTTTCAGAAACTGAGGAAACTAAAGTAAGTTTCCCATTACACTGACAGATGTTCCTTCTCTCTCATCATCTACTTCTACTATGAGTTTTCCAAGCAGAGGAGTTTTCCAAGCAAAGGCAACCAGATCTGCCCATAACACTGAAATCTGGGCATATCATTGTATTGCACACCCACAGGCAAAATGATGCTGGCTATGTTACTCTTCACTCCTTTCCGCATAATTCCTAACATTCAATTTGACTTTTTTTTTTTTTTTGACTCATGCTTAGTACTGAGGTGATATATTAAGAGATTCACTTCCAATATCCTGTCCCACATATTCTGCATTATTTTTCCCTGTGTTTACACACACACACACATTCTTTTCAGTAGTAACACTGTTAGCCTTGTATTTTACCACCTTGAACAATATGGTATATGATGCTTGCTATTAAGACCCCATGACCACTTTGACTCATCTTCAGGCATCGAGCCATGACAATGACCCTTCTTCCTCATCAACCTCAGTCCTCCTTCCTCGCAGTGGATTCCTTGTGTGATATAATTCAAGTGAAAGCTGGCATACTTTTATAATTTAGATCATGAAGAAGAGTGAGCAATAAAGTTTCTGACTCCATTTACATTTAATGTATTTGTACTTATCTTTCTTAAACCAGAGCTTAACAGGGTTGCTTAATGGACTGCAGTAATGGCAGACCTTAAATAACCTGGTGCTTTGCAGTCTAAATACACTGGGCATCCAATATAGCAGCCGTGCATTGGACGTGCAGATTTTTTTTTTTAATACCAGACTGGGGATCTATCTGCCTGGATGTGAGCATGCAGAACATTGTCCTCCTCACCCAAACTGCTCATCTCAGAGTCCTTTCTATACAACGGATCTACCCAGCAGAGTCAGCAGTGTCTGTGTTGCAGCCTGTGCAGCCCTAAAGTAGATACAGAGTCAGGCTCTGGGAGTGTTGGCTACAGCTCCTTGGGGAACAAGGGTCTGTGAGTGCACAAGAGTCCTGGTCAGAAGGGAAAAAATAGAGAAAATGAGTACAGAAAAGTAAAGACCTAAATGCACTGGGAGTTGCTGAGAACCATGCAGAAGGAGTAGGACCAAAATACATGATGCTGATTATTATGGGAACAGGGCATGAGAGTTTAAAAATATTATTTAATTTTGTATGTATGATTCATGCAACAAAATAATTTTGCTTAAGCACAGTCCCTCATTTAGTTGGTGCAGAATGCTATAAAAAAAAAAGCTAGCCAACCCCCATCTATAAACTGGAACATAACTACAAAATAGCCTGGAGATTGATTGACGTTTTAAGTTAAAGTAGACAGGATGGAGCAAATAAGGATTCATATGGGAAAAAAATATAGTAGGGTTTATACTAAATATAAAGTAGTATTTATACTGAATTCTGGCGTATAAATGATGACTGGACTGTAACAAATCTTTATACAATCCTTTGACCATACATGGTATATTAATATCGCATGGTCTAATCAATGAAAAATACTTATTCCTGAAGGTTTAAATCAGAACAACATGGAAAAGAAGCTGAAAAAAATAAGAACAAACATTCAGTAGGCCGTCGACCTTTAGAAACACACCTAAGGAAAATTGAGTCAAAGTAATGAATATAATGTGCTTAAGAAATAAAATTCCAAAAATAAGAGCAACATTAAAACTCGGTGGCATCTGTTTGTCTTATCTTTGTGGATATGTGGCTAAATGGGTCAGAGGCAGAGATGATCACAGTAATACAATATATATGCTTATCCTTTTGAGTGTAATTCTTTACCATGTGGTTTTTAAAGGATGGGCATGCCACGTAATTGGTGGCTGCCTCCCTAAGGGTATGACTGCAGGTATACCATTTTATGGGGAGTGGTTCGTTCTTTGCGTTCAGTTTGTTATAATGGTCAACTACTGAGCAAGAAAGACGGAGGGCTGGAGCAGCGGGACAGTGGCAGGTTGCGATTAGGAAACATTTGACAGGGCTCTGGGGGAAAATCCACAAAGTGCCTTCTCTTTATTTTGCTTGGGCAAAGGGTTGTATCTGAAGATAAAAGGTGTCCCTTCCACACTCCTGTTCTGAGACATTTTCTAAACAGATGGTTTGCCACCCTTAAATGCTCACAAAAAAAGCTAAGCCCAGCATTCTGATAAAGCAACCAGTCAAGCCATGCACGCACAGAAAAAATAACTACAGCACGATGACTTTTGTTGGATGAATTTGTCATTATCATTCAGTTGCTTGTTAAATACTTTATATACACAGCTAATTCCCAAATGGTCACTTTCTGTTCTTAACAAAAAAAAAAAGGGAACAGGATGGCCCTTGTCCCTGGTGTGCACAACTATCCCAGATAATATCATCACAAATTCCCCAAGCAACTAACAGATTTTTAACAAATCAGTTCATGTCCTCTTTCCATGCTGAAATTCTTTCTGCTCCACACATCCCAGTGAAAGAGATAAGTATTCACAGCCATGTCCCTGCTGTGACTCATATCTTGTTAGAACAGAAACAGGCACTTGGTTCTGCAGAAAAAATATCCCACAGCCGCCTGCCTTGGTTTGCTGCAAGCCTACAGCTCCCTGCGTTGTGCGCTGTTGTGTCACAAAGGTCTTCATGTCCCACGGGAGACAATTACTAAGTACCTCCAGAATATGTGATGTTCTGCATATTATTATAGGAGGGTGGCAAGGGCTAAAGCAGTAAATATGCTAACCTTAACGTTTCAATGTAGCTTTGACAGTGTTCATGCAAGAAATCAGTAGAGCAACTTCATGTCATACGGACAGTGCCCAGAGCAGGTCCACCTTAGGCAGAGACATGAGCCAGGTGGGTGGAACTGAGCTACAGAACACCTCATATTTAAGGGCTTTGTTGTTGAGAGCATGAAACTTGTGCTCTTTGGCATAGAGGGTTTGAAGAAGACTTCAACAAATGTGGCAAATGAGTGGGAAATTATGTGGCATCTTCTGTTACTATGTTGAACAATGCTTATTTAAGATGAAAAATTTTCATTCTTTCAGGCCAATTTGAAAAGGTCCAAAAAGCACAGTTACACCATGGGAAAGTCAGCTACCTGGCAAATTAAGACATACGACTACCATAGCCACCCTCCTAGAGAAGATGTGGTTAGTAACAGGAAGAACTGAATTAATTGCCAGAGTAACTTGTACTGGTCTCCTCAATCAGAAGACATGGTAGCCAAGAGCCATGATAACTAGCAAATCTGTGCCAGAAAAACCCTGAAGAGATTTTTATCTTTCCAGCCTTTCTTCCTCAGTTTGTCAATGAAGATTTTACAAGTAAAACCAGGAAAGCAACACCCCCCAAAAAAGTGACAAAGTTAGTCAAGTGTATTTGATGCAAACGTGACTGATTGGACAAATGCAACATAAGACCGGGAATGCAGCTAAATCCATAGATCCTAATTGCTCATTCTGTCTCCTGTTTTGTGGCATCTCTTTACACCATTGAATAAACTGGGTTATCAAATAAGCTCCCAGGGACACTAGCCGCTCATAAGACAGGCTGTTAATGCAGACATACTATTTGGTCTTAGCTAAGCGTTGACCTTCTTCCAACCCACTGTTCCAGTGCAAAAATAAAGGCACCTCAATCAGCTTCCCCTCAGGGATTACTAAGGTCAAGGTAGAAGTGACACCAATGTCTTGTGCTAGGTCTAAACCCCAACATCCCTTCCCACAGAACAACTAGGTGGAGAAAACACCCCACAGTGTTATCACCAGCAGATGTCCATGCTTGGAAGCAAATTCTGAGCAACTGGTGAAAAGAAACATGTGCCTGAATGTCAAGGAGGGACATAGAATTATAGAATAGTTTGGGTTGGAAGGGGCCTTTAAAGATCATCTAGTCGTTTCCCCTTGCAATGAGCAGGGACATCTTCAACTAGATCAGGTTGCTCAGAGTCCCGTCCAACCTGACCTTGAATGGTTCCAGGGATGGGGCATCTCCCACCTCTCTGGGCAACCTGTGCCAGGGTTTCACCACCCTCATTGTCAAAAATTTCTGCCTTATATCAGTCTAAATCTACCCTCTTTTAGTTTAAAACCATTATCCCTTGTCTTATCGCAACAGGCCCTGCCAAATAGTCTGTCCCCGTCTTTCTTACAAGCCCCCTTTAAGTACTGGAAGGCGGCAATAACATCTACCACTCTGCCCAGTCCTGACTTACCAAGCAAGGTCACTATGAATCTGTACTACCTGAAGTAAAATCAGAGAAACTTTCTACTTATGTGAAGACTCTACTTTGGTTTTACTGCAAGTGTTTGAAGTTGAACTCTAAGTCAAACATTTAAAGAAAAAATGGCAGAAGTCTCCGGTTCATCTTCAATGTCTCCTGCTAATTCAATAACTAAAACACAGAGGAATGGCCAGACGCTATTAAAAGTAGTCACACCACTTCATACATCATAAAGATCTATCTATAAAGGAATTAGGTATGGATAAATATAAGTAGCATGCATCTGGGAAACCATCTAGTCAATACTTTCTTCCACTTCTGCCTTTGAAATTGTGCAGTTCATTCAAAGAATGACTCTGACATCTGTCTAATACTGTCAGTGTTCCACATGGAAGAATGAATAAGGAGAATCAGATAAGCAAAGGTTGGCACAGAAAAATATACCTGGATATGAGTGTGGTCTATGCATCAGTTGGGACGTACTGTACACTGTACTTGCAAAATATGTAATAGATAGAAGTCAACAAGGGTGCACTGAAACACATTAAAAAAAACCAAAACAAAACAAGAGATGTCCTGGGAACCCACTCCTGTACATCTTCCACCACATTAGTGCAGAGGGCATATTCTCCTGCCCAAAATCCTAAGAAACTTGGACTTTGCACTTTTGCTAAATAAAACTCTTCCATAAATATTAGCAATAATTAGTACAGTGCCAATATTATTATCTCAGATATGAAATGTTGGAATTATTAAGGGATTTTAGAAGACTGAAATGCTTAAAAATTCATAAATGCTAAAACATTCTTACTGTGTCTTTTTCAGATGAAAATTAAATACTTTGATCTTCCCAAGTATTGAGTATTTCAGTTCATTTTGTTGAACTGGAACAAAAAAGTTTATTTTTCATTTACATCAACATTTAACTGTCTTTTCCAAACACTTCGTGCTGAGTGCCCCCTTCACCCAGAAGGGGCACTTCACTATGCTTCAAGTTTTACAGTCTAGTTAATACATCCAACCTACTGACAGAGTAAAGGCAATAAGATCCTAACCACAGACTTTATGATACTACATGCCAAAACAAGGAAATACGATTTAATCTTGAGGTGACAAAGAACAAAATGTATTAAATTAATTTGAAAAAAATGGAATAAAAAAAGTTTTTGAGTCAAACTCTCCCTTTCAAAAATTTTGTTTTCAAAATTAAAGAAGTGTCAAGAAAAACAGAAAATTTTTTCCAAGAAATGTTTTCATTCTGCAAAGCTGCATTTTCTACTATAAATCATTCCTGTTGGAACTGATTTTATTCCATTTCCTACAGGGCAAAGGTACACTTTGCCTTGACTGAGTGCATTGTAATGCCTCCTTATGATTTTTTTTCCTCTTTGACGTATATTTCTTTATTGCCAACACTGAAATAAACATGACTAAACACAGTTTTCCTGTGAGCTCACATGCAAAAGTAGCTTGGGCAATGTATTAATTTTGCTGTTTACATTATCCTATTGAAAACAGGGAGAACTTGGCACTTTCTTAAATCCCAAAGAGAAAAGTAAAAATGAAATCGAGCTGTCATTAGGCAACGTCTCCGGGCAGAGTAGTGTAGAGCTGCAGAACTCGCCTCAGAGTTCAAGGTGCAATCTCCCTCAAAAATAGCTGGCAAAAAGTCATATTATGTGGTTTACACTGGTTTTAGACTTCCACTTTCTCACCCAAGGACAACTTCCATGTCCCTCACCCTTGTAATGAGATGGAGAGTGTGCAAGCTCCTCTCCTTCACATCTCAACAGTTAGAATCATAGAATCATTAAGGTTGGAA